>NW_024412426.1:7461192-7486199 GCF_014898765.1 Herpailurus yagouaroundi
CCCCACAGCCCCCCCCCCCCCCGCCCTGTCCCTCTCCCCTTCACACTCTCTCACTAAAATAAAATAAAATAAAATAAAATAAAATAAAATAAAATTTAAACAATAAAATAAATACAGGGATATGCAGGTATGAACATTTTAAGCTAAAAAAGAAAAGAAAAATTTTAAGTGAATCAATTTACAGCTCAAACTTGGAAATAAATGCATTTTTTTTTTCCTTAACTGATCTACCTGAAGAGACTACTGTGGTAAATATTTTATCACCATTCTCCTTCTCAAAATTCCCTCTGCTCTGATCACACCCCTCCTAGTTTATATAAGAAAGGCATATACCTCTCTCCTTAGTATGGTATACTTGTAAGAAGTATAACCAAAAGACTTTGCTAAGACTTAGCAATGACTATTAATTAAGCCTGTTACTCTTTTGCTTAGAAATACTCTGTTTAACTAATATACTGGAAAAGGTTTGGGGGAAAAAATCAGACGTAGGTTGTATTAGCCCAAGATAGAAAACCTTCCTTGGTAATAAAGGGACAATTCTGGTGAAAAATTGGCGTTGGGAAACATTCTATAGCTAAGGTTAGAGAATGGAAGGGCTGAAATAAACAAAGCTAAAAACAGACGATGCTGATCTCTGTCTCATTTTAATAAAAAGTAATATTTTGTGTTAAAACTATTTTTAAAAGCTTCACCCACCTCATTAAGACCTATTTTCGATTAAAGTTTACTTATGTTTAATAATTTTTTAATAATATTTATGATGTATGTTGATCAGCTGTATAGGAATAATTACAGTGATGGGGCACCTGGGTGGCTCAGTCGGTTAAGCATCTGACTTCAGCTCAGGTCATGATCTCACAGTTTGTGAGTTCGAGCCCCATGTTGGGCTCTCTGCTGTCAGCACAGAGCCCCCTTTGAATCCTCTGTCCCCTCTCTCTCTGCCTCTCTCCTGCTCTCATGCACATGCTCTCTCTCTCAAAAATAAAACAAAACATTAAAAACAAAAAAAGGAAGAATTAAAGTGATAACTCAAATGGGAAAAGATTTAATGCATAGTTCTGGGTCAAAGAAAATTACATTTTAAAAAAGTCCAACTTATATACATATTTTTGTTACAGAGAATTATGATAGTGCAATAAGATTACATAAAAATGTATTACTTTAAAATACAATTGTGTGGGAGTAGAATTAAAGGAGAAAAAGGAATGACATAAAATTTCTGTTAAAGACCCTATTCATGTATTTTTAAATCAAGATCAGAATTTTAATTAAACTTTTTATTTTGAGACAATTGAAGATTCACATGCAATATAAGAAATAATACAGAGAGATCTTGCGTACCATTTCCCAGCTCCTCTCAATGGTAGCATGCTCATGTACTTTAAAAAACGGATTATAGGGGCATCTGGGTGGCTCAGTCAGTTGAGTATCAACTCTTCATTTCAGCTCAGGTCATGATCTTGCAGTTGTGAGACACAGTCCTGGGACAGGCTCCACAATGGGCGGTGCAGCCTGCTTAGGATTCTTTCTTTCCCTCTCCCTCTGCCCCTCCACCACTCTTGCTCTCTCTCAAAAAAACAAAGCAAAACTTTTAAAAAATGGATTATCATTATAGTATTTAGATTCACCTAAAAGAGTGATCTATTTACTTTAAAATTTCATTATTTGCACAGGGTGCTTGCATGGTTCAGTTGGTTAAGTGTCTGATTCTTGGTTTCAGCTCAGGTCATGATCTTATGGTTGTGAGATAGAGCTCTGTGTCAGGTTCTGCACTGAGTGTGGAGCCTGCTTAAGATTCTCTCTCTCCCTTCCCCTTGCCCCTCCCCCACTCACAAGCTTGCACTCTTTCAAAATAAAATCTCTTCTTATAAAATCCATTATTGGGGCGCCTGGGTGGCGCAGTTGGTTAAGCGTCCGACTTCAGCCAGGTCACGATCTCGCGGTCCGTGAGTTCGAGCCCCGCGTCGGGCTCTGGGCTGATGGCTCAGAGCCTGGAGCCTGTTTCCGATTCTGTGTCTCCCTCTCTCTCTGCCCCTCCCCCGTTCATGCTCTGTCTCTCTCTATCCCCAAAATAAATAAACGTTGAAAAAAAAAAATTAAAAAAAAAATCCATTATTTACAAAACACCAGAAATTGTGCCCTTTGTAATACACTTAAACTTTTAAATAAGAATTTTAGATGTTATCATAAAATTCTAAAGGAGAACATAGTCTTCCAAAATTCTCTTAGGGACTACAATAGCAAAAAGTTGTTTTGAGTGTCAAATTAGCCCAATATTCTATAAAGTAGAGGCCTGAAATAAGAAGTGGGCTAATCCACTAAGGATGATCAAATAAAGCACTACAGAAGAGTTGACGTTACAGCCTATCTCTCTGGAAGATGAACTGACCAGCCAGCCAGCTGGGTTACTGAAGAACAGAAAGAATATTCCAAAGAACAGAAAGAAAAGGAAAAGCATCAACAACAAAAAGCGCGCAAGAGTGTTGAGAGATAAATTAGATACCAGATATAGACCCAAAGAGCTACTGGAGTCAGACACTAACCTTAGCATATCTAAAACAAACAAACCAACCTGAAAAGGCAACTATCCTCAGTAGGAGGTATGGTTAGCAATAAACCATAGGAGGGGAAAAGTGAAGCCAATTTTGAACTCGGACCAAAAGAAACAATTAATTTGAGGGGGGGAAAAATCCTGAGTTATTTCTCTGTTGGGAGACAGTTTGTTCAAGAGGCTTCATTAGAACCTTGGTTAAAGCAACTCTTAAAATGGTTCACCTATTTACATATTCACAAATGGTCGCCTATTAATCTGTCTGGGTTCCTGAATACTTAGAGGGTACCCAGGGTACCTAAACACTTGGATCACTACAAAGACACAGCCTTTGGTAAATAAATAAGCCTTTTTTAGTTTACACCTCAGTTTCAGATGAATTTTATTATACTACTCTGTCTCTGAGAGTCTGCTCACCTACGCGTCTTTTTTTTAGATCTTTGAGATTGAAGAATGGACATAAATTCACTAAAAACACACTGTGAAGTTCCTTAGGAGCCAGTCTTTCTAGGATGAAAGCCTGTTCCCTGTCTTACAAAATTTAGTAGTGCTGTTGCTGAATACTACCTTCTTTGTAGGAATTTAAGTTCTTAATTACTTGACAAGTATATGGCCAGAAGTTGTCAATCTGAAAGGTAAAGACTTGCTATTCTGTCCAAATATAACTTTAGGAAATAATTACATCATCTTACTGATCTCACTGACTAAATTATCAACATTCTATTATTGTAGGCTAAATACAAAGCCCAAAGTCTAATGCTAATTCTTTTTTATATAACCTTTGTATTTTATATGTAAATGTACAACCTTTATTTCATATATATCTAAACATAACCTTTGATATGACTAAACTATCAATACTTTAGAAACTGAGATAAAATATCTACATAGAAATTAAGATACTCTGTATTCTTAAAAAAAGAATGTTTTAATTTACAAATATAAAAAAATTAATACAAGCATATCTTAACTTTGTTTATAGTTGCTTCTCTCTTGAAAGAAAAAATCTGTTCTTACTCAAAGGTTTTTAGCAAAGCTGGTGAAAGACTTATCTGGGAGAAGCAAATTGGTAAAGTCAGCTCCTATCTCAAGAATTAAATAGTAGTCGAGCTGTCATATTTAGCACATCAAAAATCCCACTTTTAATTAATATCTAATTAAAATTTTGGATGTTAATTTCATCGTAAAACACTGTTTTCGAGTATCAATCTTACAAAGACCATAAATGAGAGTCTATACTATGGTCCTCCAGATAAAATCTTGTAAATAGTACATCCTCTCTGAAATACCTTGGTCATATGCCCTAGAGGAGGCAAACAATGCTGGAGCAATAACTAAGCTCAAGAAACCTAGCATTCAGATCAAGACACTTACAAAAGTGGGGTTTTTGTTGTTTGCAGTGTTGTTCTTAAAATAATTTCTGAAATCCTAGATGGCAAAAAGACACTGAGAAACTCTTTGTTAAAGCTGCCATATTTCATTGATTCTAAAACACAAATAATGGGGTGCCTGGGTGGCTTGGTCATTTGAGCATCCAACTCTTGATGGAGCCTGCCTGGGATCTTCTCCCTCCCTCCCTCTGTCCCTCTCCCCTGCTTGCAAGATCTCTCAAAACAAAAACAAAAACAAAAACAAAAAACACAAATTTTTTCATATTTTAACATTTCTGATGAATCTTATAATCTGTAGACTCTTACAATTAATTAGTGGCATTTTTTCTTAATGGTATTTAAACCAGTGGTGTTTTAGAGTCAATAAAATAGGTAGGTTCAAAATACACAGTGCCAAAAGGACAGGTGAATGATGAAAGAACTTATAGATACTGAATCACAATCCTCCCACTCAGACTGCTACTATATCTGCAATTACTTTCACACAGTTATAGTACATAACCAGTTAGTTTTCCCCCTTCCTGTTATGTGGTAATGACAATATCTTCTTCACCAAATAATAAATATTTTCGACAGGGTTATATTATAGCGTACTTATTGGTAGGTCTAGAAAATTCTTAAAAAGCCTTAAATAAAAAGTTCTATCTGTTATCTTATTTAAGTTGTTAATATGCTGTTAATGTATTTTTCTCACATTTTTTCAAGGAAGCAATGACAAAGGAAAGATCAATGTCTCAGGTACTTCTTGAAGATAACCTCTTATTCTGGAAAAGTTATCTAGCCATGATTTATAGACACTAGTTACTAAAAATGCATTTCTACCTCTTAAAAACCTACTTAACTCTAAAATAGTTGATTAAAATTTCTGATACTTCAAATGTCCATATGAAAAAATTTATTTTAATTCTGATCAAATCCTGGAAAACCAGTGGCCACATCAGAAACATCTATAGAATCCTTGGCTAACAGGCTCTATAGAGCTGAGTTACATTCTCAAACATTACGGTAAGTCTAAAATCAATAACATCAATGAATCCAAAAGAAACATCATCAGTATAATGATGATATAATTTTACTGGTAAAGCACATCTTAAAAAACAAACAGAAAAGGGCTTTACAAGTTTAAATTGAAGATATTCACTCTGTTCGTATAATAACAACTATCAAAATTAATTTCACTAATTGCAGAACACAAGGATTCCTCAAGCATCTCAGAGGCAATATACTGTAGCAACAGCAGAGTACAAACCACGTGACCTTGGTCAAGTAACCTAACTTTTCTGAGTCTAAGTTTCTTCATCTGTAAAATAGGGATATCAATACCTACAGCTTAAAGGATCATTCTGAAAATTAACTGAAATAATATATATAACACATGTAGTATAGTAACTAGCACATAATTAGTGGTCCATAAATGTTAGCTGATATTATTACCTTAAGATTTTAACACATGTTGTACACTGGGGTCATTTCTCATATGCCTTTATATAACACTATCAATCAATTCATCTAACAAATGTTAATTAGACCTCCAAGGAAATAAAAATACGCCAATGTAGGTGGAGTAGAGTCAGTATGGGGGTGGGGGGGGGGGAGAAACTGGCATCAGATGAGATGATGAAGGGCCCTGTAAGACATGTTAAAGAATATTAGACTTTATCCTAAGCGCTATAAGAAACCATTAAAAGGGCTTCAAGTAGGAGAGTGACACAATGATATGAGTTATAAATCTGGGGAGGAGGCAGGAAAGGAAAAAGGAATCTAGTTCTCAAACCATTCTGCAGTGTCCTGGCCAAGAGACGATGACTGTTTAGTGACAGTATTGCAAAAGGCAGGATGGTGGCAATAATGAAAACTAGGTGGATGTGAATTATTTTGGAACAGGAGGAAACAGAATTTTTTATATAGTAAGGGATAAAGGAGACAGTAGACCAGTGTGACATAAGAGACCTAGAAATGACATATTTTCCATAAAATACTGGTAAAATACTTACCTAATACATATATAAAATTTTATATTGGGTAAAATTTATAAATAAAATCATGTAATATAACAATGTCCTTTTCACACAGAATTCCAACTTTAATAAACACCATTTATTACTGTATACAATGCAATCAGCAAAGTTCTTATAAATCAAAAGGCAATGTAATGAACCAAAATTGCTTGCTTTCAGTATTGACAGAATAGGTGACAATAATTAAATGATAATTAAGAAGATGACTATTTCACAATGCTAACATCTCTGCTAACATTTTAAAATATCTTTATGTCTCTAAAGCATTTAAATAGCAGAAAACATTTATTTATATTATGTGTAATACATATACCACTTTTTATTATAATGGATAGAATAAACCCGTAACTATACGCATCTTTATAGTGCATACACACACACACTAAACTTTGTAAACAAGTCTAAGTGTCTAGCATTTCACAAGTACTATATAAGGATATGGATAAGATTAGAGGAGCAGAGAAAAAAGAGACAACAAAGTGAGGAAAAGGAAGAGGGGGAAGAATAAAGAAAAAAGAAAAGGAGAGAGGAGAAGATGGTTTTAGTTGAGGAATGACCTCTTGTTCAGAAAGGGCTGTTGATCTACAAACAGGTGGATCTGCCTAGATGCTTGGTTGGCATCAGGACACTGAGCACACAGGAGCTAAATTAAGCACGTAAGAAAAGGGTGAATATGAGAGCCAGGAGACTCTTACAACAGTTACTGTTTATGGCAAGACCTGCTTGTCTCAAGGGACCCATTTTCACATAATCTATAATTATCTCTTCGCTTTAATCGCCTTGTCATTCCTAAGGCTCTCCTGGGCACTGGAAGAGGAAAAGCTCATTAACTAAACCTTTTCTCCTCTCTCCAGCCACCCATGGCTTTTAATTGCTTGGTGTGTTATTATCTAGGAGTGCAACTGGGATCATTTTCATAAGAAAGGAGGGTAGAGAGGAGGAAGGGAGCCATGAGTCCCTGAGGTATGCACCACAGAAAAACCTTTGCTTTCTCAATTATTTATGCCAGCTGAGGTTTTACAGGCTGAATAAATCCATAACTCAAGTTCATTCTGAGCAGTCAGATTCTCAAGGGGGAGTTGCCCACTTGCCTATACACACTTGTGTAGTCCTCAAAGAATAACCAGAATGTAACAAGACATATGTCATCCAATTTATCACCTATCACCAAAGTGTTAACACAATGTTGATCATGGGCAACACAGTGAAACAGGGAAGGTTTTCACTACTACCAGCCAAACAGATGTAAGGAAGCAGGATAATCTTTTTGGTGCTAAGGAGAGTGGTGTCAATGGGACAGTAGTATCCCAGAAAGACTTAGCCAACTGAAAGCAAAAAAATCCAAATATTCAAATTTTAAAGTACAAATATGTATAACACATTCTCTTAAAGCTTTGGAGTCTTACATAGATTTGTTCAAACAGATTGCTATCTAACAATGTGAAGCTGAATACATAACTGAATGGAGTTTTATACCATCTGATTTTATAAATCACTTAAAAATAAAACAATGTATGTTGTAGCTTTTTCTCCAATCACACCTCTTTCAGGAAAATTTTAGAGTACAATTTATGTGTAAGTGATAGGCCTCTATACAACTATCATTCCAGTTCACATTTTCATCACAAATACAAAATTAAAGTATAATCACTTTTATTGTGAATTATATTTATATTATTCCACTTTATATTCAGAACTAAAGAGCAGCCAATAAAAAGATAATTCTTAAATATTTTCAAAATCCATTACTGTTTAAAATTTTTAACTTTCTAAGTCAATGATGAAAGCATCTCTTTAAAATTCTACAGGCTTTTGTGTCTGACCACAGCAGTGACCTCTGGTATTTTCTGCCAAAACAGTTCATTTGTCTCACAGAACAACTAATCAATTCCAGAGCCCATCAATCATTTTGGTTGTATACTGGTCTGGTCTTGCTTAGAGAAGGTCCAGATGGCTGCCTGTCTAAGTGGGATTAATAAAATTCTGATAGATTACATAGCATCAAAGTACATAATATAACAAGGAGGACCAAATCTTATTGCAGGGTAGAATGGACACTGTACATGCTTCATTTATTGTATTTTTAATTCTTGCCCTAATTTCTGAGTTTTTGTGCCATCTTCTAGATAAAACCTTCTAAGTATACAAGTCACCAAAAGTGATTTCTTATTGAGTCAGTATATGTAGTGCAGAAGCATTTGACTCTTTGCAAAGCCCTATGCTTATTAATCAGAGCTTTTTATGCCCATCTGCAGTATAAATGAAACACAACTGATCTCAAGTCTAGAGCAACTGTCTTTGAGTTAAAAGATTTGTTACTCTCCTGTTTCTATAGTTCTAATACAGATTCTAATAGCACTGGCTCTTTCTTCCTTGTTTTCCATTTTCTCTTGCAAAAGCAAACAACCTGTACCTAATTCTATAACCAGGCTGACTTGTGATTTTTAGTTCATAACCTGAGCCCTGTGCTGTCGGTTCCTGTTGTGGGGTTGTGCTGAGTATAACAATGTTAATAAAAGTTAAAAGTTACATAGTAACTCATTTTGTGCCAGGTACTATTCTAGTATGCCTGTGTATACATATTCAAATAATTCACATAAGTGTCATATGAGAAAGGTAATACAGTTACCCCTATTTTGTAGATAAAGTAACTTGTCCAAGGTCACAGAACTACTGAGGGAATCAACATTTGAATGCTGGCAGTCTGGCCTCATAATTTTTGGTATTTAATTAGCCTCACACTGTATCTCCTCCATTATACTACAGAACAATTAACCAGCTTCATAATGAAAAATTGGTGTCGGGGCTCTAGAATATTAACACAGAGATCTGTATCTATGACATGATATTGTCACTTTCTGTGACAGAGTGGAAATAAGGGTCAGAACCACAACAGGCAAGGAGCAAGCTCAGAATTGGCCCCAGTGGCCCTTGGCTCAAGAACATTTACAATAAAATGAAAATGGGCCTTTAACTTATCACCTACAATACACATTAGTCAGGAAAACTGCCACAAAAATGGAGCCCAAGCCTTATTACATGAGTTTATTAGATACTGATTTTCCTGATCTTTAAAAATGGGGAAAAAAATTAGAGGTTTATATACTAAAGTATCTAAAACAGACCTTCAAAATACTTTTTTAGTGGCTTTAAAAAAATGGTTCTACAAAAGAAAACTTTTCCTTTCACCTAAGTTTGCCATTTGACATTTCTAAAACTCTAAAACCTGTCACTTTCACTTCAGTTGAGCGTGATTCTGCCAAGAAACTGCAATTAGCAATTAGTTAAAGCACAACTTCCTCTTGGAAAAATAAAATACCAGATATGTCACCTAAGCACAAGCAAAATTTGATTACACAAACTCCAACAAACAGCCTGTTTTCATTGCTGCAACTGCATTTTTATACTTCAGAAACAACAGGGACCACCTCTACTCCGTTACTGAAATAATCGACATTTCAGTTTAGAATGATTTTTATCATGATCTAGTTTGTTATAGTAGAATTCTGTTCAATTGTAAAATGACTTCTTGATTACAAGAAAATGACTAAGTGTTGTGATTCCACTGTTAGTAGTGACAAAATTAACATCTGAAACAGTTAAAAGGCTTTCAGTGGTTCACATTCATGTTTCCTACTGTTTCATATCTTAATCATATGTTCCAAAATACACACCAAGAGAATGAAAATTTAGATGACTTAAAAAAATAAGGCCAAGACTAATCAGTTTTGTCCCTAGCAGAGGTTCATATTTCACCAGATTAAGGAGTAATATTTATTAAACATACTATAGATGCCAAAATACTAAGAACATACTATTCAAAAGTGAAGATGGGAAGCACAAATATCCACAATGTTTGTCTGACAGATTCATAAGTGTGTGAGGAGATGAATTCAAATCTGTACTTTATGAAAATAAGCTGTGTTATTTTGTTATTGTTTCTCATGGTCAAAATCCTAAATATTTGATTTAAATCTAAGAGTGACTTCTTTAGGAACTGGGTGGAGGATAAGCAGGTAGGTTAACTCTTCCAGGATAGTTTAATTCTGTCTTAGAAATACACCATTTCCAGATATTTACTTTCACTTCCAGTGGAGTAATGTTTAACTGTAACCAGCCATGTCACTGGACATTCCAAAAGAAACTGTACTCAGAATGTTTTTTGGAAAAGTACTAGGCTTTGGGAGCCCTTAAGGAAATTGGCACACAAAATAAAGATCACTATTGTTTATAGACAACTGATATTGTTAGAAAGTTAAGTATAATGATTTTTTTTAAAAAAGTCAAGACATAATCTTAATTTAATCTAACTAGGAAAGGAAATAGCTTACACATTTTTAAAAACTGCCTAGGAAAATAAGTGAGTATGGGTATTATCACAAGAAAACCAAACCAGCACTCTTTGCTTTATGATATGAACACTAGGTTAACTCAATGTGAGCAACAATCACTGAATTATCAGCTCCCTGAAGGAAGAGCCATGGATACCTCCTGAGTTCTGGGTACTTTTACTAGATAACCTAATAACTTTTGGGAACTTCCTCAGACACTCAAAACACAGAAATGGATAAAATATGATCCTTGGCCTCCAAAAACTAAAAATTCAGCAGAAAGGATACAAGGTTTTATTATTATTATTTTTTTAATGTTTATTTATTGTTGAGAGAGAGATACAGAGCGTGAGCAGGGGAGGGGCAGAGAGAGAGAGAGGGAGACACAGAATCTGAAGCAGGCTCCAGGCTCTGAGCCACCAGCACAGAGCCTGATGCGGGGCCTGAATTCATGAGCCACAAGATCATGACCTGAGCCGACGTCTGACACTTCATCAACTGAGCCATCCAGGCACTCCAGGATATAGGCTTTTTAAAACTTCTATTTAATGTGTTATAACATGATAAATGCTATAACAAGTGTGAATAAAGGACTTACAGGAAAACAGAAGGAATGACTAACCTGTCCTCTTAATATATAGAAAAATGACTCTAAAGGTTTTACTGATTTGATTTAAACACTTAATAAATTTTGATTGGTAGGGTTAAAGTTCTAAGATGCCAATTTTAGAAGACTCTAAAGACAGAATATACAAATTAAGTAAACCACTATATAAGGGCTGAGGGGAAGGGGGGGGTTAACTCTGAAAAAGTTTTTAAACTATGCTTCCTCAAAACTGTATGAGCTCCTCAGAGTTCTCAGGGTCCCAAAAAGGGATCAGAGTGGCAAATGTATTCCAAATCAGCCTTAAAAAGTATCTTTTTCCCCTCCAATTCTCATCAGCCTTCCCCTATCCCACCCCAAATAAACATTTAATCTATAACAATGATATACTTACTCTGCAAACAGATTCAAGATAGGACCTTTAGTACCAAATGACTGGTCAGGAATGGGAAACTATGAGCTTTTAAAGTTTTTGATTCATAGTGGAAGCAATAACTTTCCTCCTAGAATGCTTCCCCGGAGTCCTATCATTACATCTTCATGTGGGAGATAATGTCAGCAAACTCTTCTGCAAGAGTGCAGCATACATATTTGGTACAATTTACTCTTTATTCAATAAAGATAGGTATTTCCCTTCAATAAATTTAAGTGAACCCAATTTTCCACTTAAAAATTACTGCTCATTCGGGGTACCTGGGTGGCTCAGTCAGTTAAGCGTCCGACTTCGGCTCGGGTCATGATCTCGCGGTTTGTGAGTTTGAGCCCCGCTTCAGGATCTGTGCTGACAGCTCAGATCCTGAGCCTGCTTCGGATTCTGTGTGTGTCTCTCTCTCTGCCCCTCCCCTGCTCACGCTCTGTCTCTCTCTGTCTCAAAAATAAATAATACATTTTTTAAAAATTAAAAAAAATTACTGCTCATTTATTTCATGTGAATAAGTAAGAAAAATAAAGTTCAGGTAACTCAAAAAGTGTAACAGCATTAGAGATTCTTATTTAAATTTGTTTGTAAGGTAAAAATCTTAGTAGGATGTGCCACATGACTTTAAAGCAGGACAAAATCCCTTTCCTGATTTTCACATGGTACTGAAAGAAAAAGATTAATCAAGACATTTTATACATAAAATTTAAGATCCTAGTTAAATAATATGAGATGATCACGAAGAATTTCTTTAACTGTAGTTAAACAACCCTACATAACATAAAATTTACCTTCTTAACCATTTCTAAGTATACAGTTCAGTAGTGTTAAGTATTATTCACACTGTTGTGCAACCGGTCCCCAGAACTTTTTCATCTTGGAAAACTGAAGCTCCTTACCCATTAAATAACAACTCCCCATTTCCTACTGCCTCCAGCTCCTGACAACCACCATTCTACTTTTTGTTTCTATGAATCTGACTACTCTTGATACTTCCATATAGAGGAACCATATTGTATTTATCTTTTTGTGAATGGCTTATTTCACTTAGCATAATGTCCTCAAGCTTCATCCATGTTCTATAGTATGTGTCAGAATTTCCTGCCTTTTTGAAGCTGAATAATATTCTATTATATGTATAGACCACATTTTGTTTATCCATTCAACTGCCCATGGGCATCCGGGTAGCTCCCACCTCTTGGCTGCTATCAATAGTGCTGCTGTCAACGTGGGTGTGTAAACATGGGTCTTCTGAGATCCTGTTTTCAATTCTTTTAGATATAAAATCAAAAGTAGAATTGTTGGATCATATAGTAATTCTCTGTTTAACTTTCTGAGGACTCTCCACAATATTCTCCTTGGTGTACCATTTTATACTCAAGAAGATTTCTAATCTTTAAAAGAAATGGTAATTTAACAATGACAACAAAAAATTAAAAACCTTTGTTTTCTAAAAAAGAACATAAATATTTTTTAGAAATTGTACAAGCTTTCTGAGACTGAATCACTACCTCCCTTTACATACTTGAGTTCAGATTACAGCCAAACTGAGAAAAAAGAAAAGAAAGGATAATGGCATTTTTATCAGTATTGTAAATAAACATGAACACAAATACACACGCACACATACACACACACGAAGAAATGATGATATTTTGAGGAAAACAACATCAACAACAAAAATCCACAGCTTTAGACTGTGTGAGACACAAAACCTTGCCCTACCAACTACTTACATGGTGGAAAAGGTTACTATCTGGCAATGATTCAGACACTTATTGATCTCAAAGATAAAACACCTAAAAAATTCTTTCCTGCTATTTATTATCCTCCTAGAGATACCACCAAAATCAGTTTCATTTCACATTAAGAAAAAGTTCTTCACAAATCGAAGCTTTCAGGATTAAAAAAAATACACACAAACACACATATATATATGCACACACATAAATACACATATATACGTATGTATGTATCCCTATTACCCAATACCAGAAGAAAAATTACCTGATGATTTCTTCATGATACAGAGAACTAACAACGGGGCCACCAAAACCGGTATTTGCTTCTTTTCCTTTCTTCTCAGGTAACTGTATGGGGACAAGGGGTAGGGAGGAAGGAAGGTGGAAAAAGATACATGGATTAAGGCAGTGTGTATTTAAAATAGTTCTAAAATAATACTTTGCTAAGGAATACTAAAGATTTGAGGTCCACAATTTCTCTGAGGCCCCAGTAACAATTTCAAGATGGTATCCAAAAGGCAAAACGATTCTCAAGTCATCAGAGTAATGGAATGAGTACCCACTAGCAAACCAAGGTCATTCCACTACTGAGCTCTGGAGCCACCTGAAGCCCATCATTCCCTTAGCTGATTAGAAGATGCTATGTTCACTGTGGAGAATATTGATGCTCAATGTAGAAAAATGAAAATGAAATATGACCTATAAATACCAGATATGAACGTGATCAGGAAAATCATACCGAGATTATTAACAAAATTACAATTTCCAAATAAGAAAAAACTAAACCATACTAAAACTTCAAACTCAAACACAAAGAAAAAATATTTTTTTGGTGGCAAAAAGAAAGGAGAGAAGGTGGAGGAGAAAGGAAAGGAAATTATGACCTAAGATAAATGAAAAAAAGAAGCAAATTGTTATGGAAACACTTTCTAAAATTAAGTATTCAATAGGCCCTGACCCTCAATATTTTCAAAAAGCACAAAATTAAGATTAATTTAGAAATAAGATTCTTCTAAAATATATAATATGGAAGCAGTAAACTCGGATGTTATTGTCTAAAAGGTTCAAATTGCAATCTCTGCAAAAGCCCACATCTCCTGCAATAATGACAGTTTTTAGGCCAGGATACCCTGCCAAAATCAAAATTCTAAACATAAATGTCTTAGAATCAAAACTAATACTTTTAGGGGAGCCAGGGTGGCTCAGTCAGTTGAGCATCCAACTCTTGATTTTGGCTCAAGTCAGGGTCCCAGGGTCACGGGGTTGAGAACTGCATCAGGCTCTGCACTGAGCGTGGAGCCTGCTTGGGATTCTCTCTCTCTGTGCCCCTCTTCCTGACCCACGCTCTCTCTCTTGCTCTCTAAAATAAAAAAAAAAAAAAATAGGGGTGCCTGGGTGGTTCAGTTAGTTAAGCATCCAACAGTGGATTTCAGCTCAGGTCATGATCTCACAGTTTGTGGGTTCAAGCCCCATGATGGATTCTGCGCTGACAATGCAAAGTCTGCTTGGGATTCTCTCTCTCTCTCTGCTCCTCCCCTGATCATGTGCTCACTCTCTCTCTCTCTCAAGAATAAACTTTAAAATAATAAAAAAAATAAACTAATACTATTATTGTTTAATTTAATTAACTAGTTTCACTTCAGAAAAATATAGGTAATCCCCATATACCTGGTTCCCCACCCCTCCCCCTGTTCTTTAAAGAAGAGGTTTTGTTTTATTGTTGTCACTTTTTGTGGTTACTTTTGGTTTGTGAACCACTGGGTAAAGGAAAAAGGTCTTGGAGACAGCATATTCTATTAGTTCCTGAGATCACTGGGAAAACCAGTTTTGAGAAAGGGTGGAAATTTTTGAGATGAATCGATGCAGTTACCAATTTATGACAGAAACAAAGCTACAATATCATAAATAATTCCTGTCACAATTTAATGACAAGGTATACTAGTTGATGCTGGCAAGTAAGAAGCACCAAGTAAATGCCAGATCCCTCTCTTCTCTGAAGACCATTCTTAGAGAATAAATGCTGCAAAGAATTTCCAGAATAGAGAATGTTTTCTTTATACTAAAAAAGCACATACCATAGGGAGAACCCATTTTATTCAACGCAATTATGTTCTAAATACATACTCCATTAGTATAATAAAGTTGAAACACAGATGGTGTCCAAGAGATGCTTGCTAAATGAGTGACAAGACTGAAAACAAGGAAAGGGTGCGTCACGCAGCTTCCTGACAAAGAACAGACTCCAAGAACATACCAGAGGGGAAAATCTACGTGTACCACATTAACAAAATGAAGGATAAAAATCATATGATCATCTCAATAGATGCAGAAAAAGCATCTGACAAAATTCAACACCCATTCATGAGAAAAACTCCTAACAAGGTGGGTACAGAGGGAACATACCTCAGCATAATAGAGTGCATATATGACAAACCCACAGCTAACATCATACTCAATGGCTAAAAGCTCAAAGCTTTCCCTCTAAGATCAAGAACAAGACAAGGATGACACCCCCTCATCACTTTTATTCAATATTGTATAAGTATTCCAATTTTTAAAACGGGCAAGAGATCTGAACAGACACCTTACCAAAAAAGACACACAGATACACAGATGGCAGGTAAGCAAATGAAAAGATGTCCAACATCATATGTCATTAGGGAAGTGCAAATTAAAACAATAATGAGACATTACTACATACCTCTTAGAACGGCTAAATTCCAAAAGACTGATAACACCAAATGCTGGTAAAAATGTGAAGCCACCAGGAACTCTCATTCATTGCTGGAGGAAATGCAAATGGAACAGCCACTTTGGAAGAGGGTTTTGGCAGTTCTTCTAAAACTGAATATAATCTTACTATATGATCCAGTAATTCTGCTTCTAGGTACTGACCCCCCTTGCCCCTGCAAATTGAAAATTTATATCCACAAAACATCAATGTTTAAAGCAGTTTTTTTTTTAATAACTGGCAAAACCTAGAAACAACTAAGATGTCCTTCAACAGATGAACAGAGAACCTAACTGTGGTACATCTATACAATACAATATTATTCTGTGATAGAAAGAAATGAGCTGCTCTAGATTAAGAAAAAAGTAAACAACTAAAATCAGAAACTAAAAAGGAGACTTTACCACTAATACCACAGAAATGAAAGAGAATTTTAAGAGACTACTATAAACAATGATATGCCAACATGTTGGATAATGTAGAAGAAATACATAAATTCTAGATATATAGAACCTACCATGATAAAATTATGTATAAAAAATCTGAAGAAACCTATAACCATTAAGGAGATTGGTTCAGAAATTTAAAATCTCCCAAAAAAAGAAAAGCCCAGGACCAGAACATTTCACTAAAGAATTTTACCAAACATTTAAAGAATTAAAACCTAATCCTTCTCAAACTCTTCCAAAAATCTGAAGAAGAGGCAACATACCTAACCTCATTTTATGAGGCCAGCGTTACCCTAATGCCAAAGCCAGACAAAGAAACTAGAAGAAAACTACAGAACAGTATCTGAGGAATACTGATGAAAAAACCTTGAACTAAATACTAGCAAACTGAATACATTAAAAGGATTACATATCATGACCAAGTGGGATTTATTCCTGTGAACGTAAGGACAGTATGGTTCAACACATGAAAAACATCACAAAACAAAATGACGGAAAGCTACATGATCATCTCAATTGGTACAGAAAAAAGTATTTGACGAAATTCAACACCCTTTCATAAAAAAAAAAAAAAAAAAACACTCAATAAACCAAAAATAGAAGGAAATTATTTCAACATACCAAAGGCCAAATATGAAAAGCAACAGCTAACTGCACACTCAATAGTGAAAAACTTATAGTTTTTCCTCAAAGATCAGGAACAAAGGAAGGATGCCCACTTTTAACACTACTTTTCAACACGGTATTGGAAATCCTAGCCAGAGCAATTAGGTAAGGAAAATAAAAGAGGTCATTCAAATTGGAAAGGAAGAAATAAAATTATTTCCATTCAGAGATGACATGATCTTACATGCAGAAAATCCTAAAGATCCCTCCCACATACACACATATAGACCACAAGAAACTGAAAGAACTAATAAACAAATCTAGCGAAATTGCAGGATACAATACTAACACACTGAAATCATGTAATGTCTGAGAGAGAGAGAGAGAGAGAGAGAGAGAGAGAGAGAGAGAGATAGAGAGAGAAATAAGTAAGTTTTCTAATATTAAAAATGATCAGTGCTATGGAAAAAAAAATTAACGTGGGGAAGAGAACTGTAATTTTAAATAAGGTCAGGAGGGCCTCACTGAGAAGGTCATATGAATAAAGACATAAAAGAGGTAGAGAGGTGAGACTTGCAAATATCTAGGGAATATTGTTCCAGGTACAGGAAACAGCCAGTGCACAGGCCTTAGTGTGAGGGTATGCTTAGAATGTTACAGAATTTATGTATTCGTGTTCTTTGCTGAAGGCTGATTAGTATATTTTAGGGGCAAGACAGAAGCAAGAACACAAGGTTATTCACAAGACAATCATAGTTTCTGTTGGTGTCATTCACTGAACCTCTTAATGTGAATAGGCAATTTAGAAAAACACCTATGATCTGCTTGGCAATTATTTGCTGTGAAAACACATACTAATAATTAAGAATTATATGGTATTTTGGAAAGGGATGAGCACAGTTTTTTTTTATTTAATTGCCTTTATTTTTTAGAGTTTCAGGTTTACAGAAAATCGAGTGGAAAGTACAGAAAGTTCCCATATTCTCCCCTCTCCCAAATTTTCCACTGTTATTAACATCTTACATTAATGTAGTACATGTAATTAATTAAAGTCCATAGTTTATGCGGTGCCTGGGTGGCTCAGTTGGATAAGCATCTAGACAGTAGAGTCCAGAGATGTTGCTAGACATCTTACAATGTACAGAGCAGCCCTCCACAACAAAAACTTATTCAGCCCTAAATGTCAATGGTGCAAAGGCTGAAAACTCTGGTTTATAAGTTTTCATCAAATGTTTTAACATTTCAGCTATCATTAATGTTTTGGGGTTTTTTTTTTCTCCTATCTTTTCCTCTCTCTTACTTTTTCACTTCCTTCTGGGACTATATACATGCTACACTGCTTGATATTTTCCCATAGTTCACTGGGGCTCTGTTCATTTTTTAGTCAGTCTTTCTATGTTGTGTGCTTCATTTTTATTAGGTTCACTTGCTACATCTTCAAGTACTGATCTTTTCTTATGCAATGTCTAATTTGCTGTTAATCTTATGCAGTATATTTTTCATTTTAGAAATTGTCATCTCTAGAAATTCCATTTGGGTCTCTTTGTATCTTCTATTTCTCTTCCCCATTATGTTTGTATGTCTTCCTCAACTTTCTTGAGTTTATAAAATATATTTATAATTTTCTCATCTCTATCTTTTCTGCATCTGCTTTTATTGACAGGTTTTCCTCCAGGTTAGGAGTCATATTTTCCTGCTATCTTTGCATGCCTGAAAGACTTTTACTTTTTTTTGTAAAACAGACATTGTGAATTTTAATCATTTGCTTGATGTTGTTGTGTTCTTTTAATTATGTTAGACTTTGTTTTGGTATGAATTCAGTTATGTGGAATCAATTTGATCCTTTCAAGGCTCACTTTTAAGTTCTGTTAAGGCAGGGGCAGAGCAGCCTTTAATCCAGAGCTTAATTTAGCTTCACTACTAAACAGAAATCCTTCTGAGGCCTCTAAAACATTATGTCCCATATACTAAATTTTCTTTCCACTCTGACTAGTATGAAATGAAATATGTCAGCTCCAGGAATTATTTTGGCTTACTGCTTTCTTGTATTTCTTTCCTCAGCTTGTTAGTTTTGTCTCTCACACACAGATTAGTATTCAGCCAAAGGGACCCCTCTGTACATCTTTAAAACTCTCTTTCTATGCAAGAACATCCTCTCCAGTATTCAGCCCTGCATTTTCCAGCTCAAATTAGTAAGAGAGTCAGATTCTTTTGGGACCCTCCTCCCTGGACTACAGCTTGGAAATTGTTTCCTGACCATAAGCTGAGGCAACTGTAGGGCTCATTTTGTTTGTTTCTCTTCTTTCCTAGTTTTATACTAGTTTTAGTACAATGTCTGAAAATCACTATTTTTCATCTATTGTGCCTGGTTTTCTTCCAGTTTAAGACAAAAGGGTATATCTTGTCACCATTACTCCACAATGCCCAGAAGTCCCACACACATTAATTTAAAATCTAACATAATATTCCATGCATAATTTACTTAGCCATTATCTGACAATTTTTAGGTTATTTTCACTTTTTCACACATAAGCGAAGATATGATAAATGTCTTTGTATATAAGGCATAGTTTAGTTTTAATTAAAATCTTTAGGAAAAAAATGACTCATCTGATTATAGTACATATTTCTTCTTCCTGGGATTAATTTCTCTTTCTGAAGCGTTGTGCATGTTAGAATGCTGGTGTCAACTTTTTTGGTGGAGGAGGGAAAAGGCTGTATTTTAAGCAGAAATAATATTTAAAAAAAAGTCTGCCATTATCAGATTGAATTCAGAATAAAGCTGCCAAAGATGCATTAGTTTTGCTCTCCATCTATTTCATCTACAAGAAGGGGTAAACTTTGGCTACCTTATCCTTCTATTTCCACTCCAATGAGATGTTTCTCATAGGGGCTTAAGAAGTTTATTCCATTTCTCTCTACTCAAAATCCATTAAGTTATTTTTATGTTACATCAGCAGTTAAAGAAAGAGACTCCAATTTGGCAGCCAATAGGATAAAATTTGCCAATTCTTATATTGCCTCAGACTATATTATTTGAGACACTGAAATGCTCCTTCACTCAAAGGGGAAAGGATAAGTTGTTGGCTGAATCTTTATCACTTGATTCAGATTCCACCTTAGTTGCAGAGTCCAGATTTAAAACCTTGTGAAGCATTATTTTCCAACTGAAAAATAACTATTCCAAAGATTATCAGGCTAATATATGCAAGGAGGGGGTTTCTTGCTTCCATGTACTACCTTGTTTGGCTTTTCTTTTATTGGTTTGTTTGCCTTAAGTAAGACCTAAGTTTGTAGGTCTAGCTGTAGAAATTTGGATAAATTAACCTCTCTGTCCAAGTTTCCTCATTTGCAAAAATAGGAATATTAGTACCCATCTCATATGGGTGTTTTAAGGTATAAAATATGTATGTAAAACAGAACAGTGCCCAGCACAAAGAGGACACTATATAAGTGTTAGCTAATATAATAATGATCACTAGCCAAAATACAGCCATCTCTTCAAAGCAAAAGTGTCTCAGTAATACAGATAACAAGACGTTCTGATGTGGGGACTTATATTATTGAACCATGAGTCTTCCTCTAATACTCTTAAACTTCTGAATCTCCTGATAAAACCACCAATCCCAAAATCAAATAAACAAATAAAAAACTTAACATAATAGCTCTTATCATTAAGAAAAAAGGAATAGAACTTAAGGAGTGTCTTCCATGTGCTTTGCACTTTATATATATTATCCAATTCCAACTTCAAAACAATTCTAGAAAGTTGGCATTTTTATTGTATTCACTTAATCTAAGACATCAATTATAAAGAGTACCATTATTTTCTAGAATGCTAAGAAAAAAAGCCCACAAATATACCAATTTTAAGACACAGAATTTTTTAAATGTCAAGAACTTAATAACTGTCTGCTTTATATTTGATGAAATGTACCTCTACTTTACAGATTAGAAAGCTGAAAATAGGAAAAATGAAGTACTCAGTGCCACATAGTAAGTGGCAAAATCAAGATTCAAACAAGATCTTCTGATATCCAAAGCTTCTGCTCTTTCATTTAACTATGTTACCTCTCCAGGCTACTTTTAGAAGCCATTATTATATACTGATAATATTCTGAATTAAAATTCTGTTCACTTTCTTAACTTTGGTTTTAAAAATTAAACACATAATTTGAAAGGAAACTTTAAAATTAAACATATATCAACTTTTTTGGAGCTGATTTATTATAAATTATGAACTTAATCAATTACATGACCAATACTATAGTTCTAAGTCCTTAAAAAAGAATATTTTTCTAATAATCCCTTACCAATATTCATTGTAGTTTTTTTCCCCCTGAAACATGAGTATTTATTCATTTCCAAATGTAAAAGTAAGAATAGTGGGGTGGCTGGGTGGCTCAGTCAGTTGAACATCTAACTCTTGGTTTTGCTTCACGTCATGATCGCCCAGTGTCCTCCACACTGGGCCCTGCACTAGCAGCACAGAGCCTGCTTGAGATTCTCTCTCTCAACCTCTCTGCCCCTCCCCGACTCCTGCTGTCTCTCAACGTAAATAAAAACTTTATAAAAAGTTATAATATTAACCTCATCTCAGCTATTGTCTGTCATGAGTGTTAAAAAAAATTACCATGAGAATATTGTTGGCTGCTATACTTTGTAACAGTAATACTTCTAAAATTTCACAAGAAATAAACTGCATAAATCTATGTATGTTTTTAAAAATTTTTTTTAATGTTTTATTATTTATTTTTGAGAGAGAGAGGCGGAGCATGAACAGGGAGGGGCAGAGAGAGACACACACACAGAATCTGAAGCAGCTCCAGGCTCTGGGCTGTCAGCACAGAGCCTGACGTGGGGCTTGAACTCATGAACTGCAAGATCATGACCTGAGCTGAAGTCAGACGCTTAACCGACTGAGCCACCCAGGTGCCCCAAATCTATGTGTTTTTAACCTTAGTTTCTCTTAAAATTACAAACAGTATATTTTAAAAAATTCAACTCCTAAAACCTTAATGACAATGGATATTTAATAATATCAATGTTGATTATCTAGAAATGCTTAAATTACAATTGGAAAATAATTTTTAGATCAAAGAAAAAAAGGAGAAATATGTGCAAGTATTTTATCCAAACCTCCAAATTTCAGCAGTGTCCACTATTTTTTGTGTATATACTATATACACTAGCTCAAAAATGTAGATTTTTAAAATATAAAAAAAACTGATGAGGTGCCTGGATGGCTCAGTCAGTTAAATGTCTGATTTCAGTTCAGGTCATGATCTCACGGTTCGTGAGTTTGAGTCCCACCCACATCCAGCTCCACACTGATAATGTGGAGCCTGCCTGGGATTCTTTCCCTCTCTCTCCCTCTCCCTCTCTCGCTGTCCCTCCCCCACTCATATTTTTCTCTTGCTCTCTATCAAAAAATAAACTTTAAAAAATATATTAAAAAACTGAAAAACACACTTTTTTAACCAAATACTTTAACCTGTATCACCAAAATATATGATAATTCCTCCAGATAATTAATATGGTTAATAGAACTCTTATAGAACCCTTATAATTCACCAAATAAATTTTATCAGTGTACAACAAAACGAAAAACAGTAAGTTGCTCTTTTACCATTCTATAATGAAATTTAAGAATAAATACATTAATTTTGTCTTCTAAATTTCCTGGCTATTGTCAACTGTCTTGGTTCTAGGCTACTGTAAAACAAAGGTATAAAGATGATCAATTGTACACATGCCCAGCTTCCACTGTATAATATGTAACACACTTATCTTTATGCAGTATTTTTACTTAATGCTAGCTTAAAATGTCTTTCATGCAAAATTAAACTCATTATGAGTTTCTAGAAAAGAAACAATGGTTAATATTTAAATGTTCTTTGGAAAATTATTCTGAATACTTGTATCTATTCAGAAAATATAAATCTTCTTAGATTTAAGCACCAAAGAAAATCATAAAAGATCAACATTCAAATACTTAAAACACCATTTCTGTAAGAATATGGTAAAAATAAGCAGAAGTAGCTATATTTTAAACAAATGACTTATATCTCTATAATGTTATAAGCAATATAACTGAACAACCTCATATGTGAGAAAAACACTAGGAGCCAATGGATAAGCAGACCATGGTTATAAGCAGGCAATAATTAAATACCTGAAGTTACACAGAGGTTTAGGGTTTTATTCACATATATACACATAAATATCAATAATGTTACCAATACCTGGGAAAACATTTAACATGTCTCATTATTTTAAAAAGGCAACTTAAAGCCTCTAGATCCATCCATGTTGTTGTAAATGGCAACACTTCATTCTTTTTAATGGCTGAGTAATATTCCATTGTGTGTGTGTGTGCACACACATATGTATACATGCTAGATCTTCTTTATCCATTCACCTATGGATGGACACTAGGGTTGCTTCCATACCTTGGCTATTATAAATAATGCTGCAATAAATGCAGCGGTACATAGAGCTTTTTGAATTAGTGTTTTTGCTGAAATAAGTCAGAGAAAGACAAATACCATATAATTTCACTCATATGTGGAATATAAGAAATAAAGAAGAGACAAACAAAAAACCAGACTCTTAAATACAGAGAATGAACTGGTGGTTGCCAGAGGGGAAGTAGGTGGTGGTGAGGAGGGGAGGGGAGGGGATGGGTGAAATAAGTAAAGGGAACTAAGAGTACACTTGTGATGAGCACTGAGTAATGTATAGAATTGCGGACGTGGCACCTGGGTGGCTCCTTGGTTAAGAATCCGACTTCAGCTTGGTTTATGATCTCACAGTCTATGAGTTTGAGCCCTGCGTTGGGTTCTGTGCTGACAGCTCAGAGCCTGGAGCCTGCTTCAGTTTCTGTGTCACCCTCTCTCTCTGCCCCTCCCCAGTTCACACTCTGTCTCTGTATCTCTCAAAAATAAATAAACATTAAAAAAAACTTTTTAAAGAACTGTTGAATCCACATTGTACACCTGAAATGAATGACACTGTATGCTAATTATACTTGAATTTAAATAAAAAAAATAAATGTTTAAAATACTTAAAACTGCAAATTAAATCAATGAGCAAGAAACTTTAAACTAATTCCATTAGGATAACAAAATTATCCAATTTGGTAAAACTGTAGTGAAACAGGTACTCACAAATAGTCCTAATGACCTTGTAAGATGGTATTACTCTTTTTTTTTAATATATGAAATTTATTGTCAAATTGGTTTCCATACAACACCCAGTGCTCATCTCAAAAGATGCCCTCTTCAATGCCCATCACCTACCCTCCCCTCCCTCCCACCCCCCATCAACCCTCGGTTTGTTCTCAGTTTTTAAGAGTCTCTTATGCTTTGGCTCTCTCCCACTCTAACCTCTTTTTTTTTTTTCCTTCCCCTCCCCCATGGGTTTCTGTTAAGTTTCTCAGGATCCACAAGAGTGAAAACATATGGTATCTGTCTTTCTCTGTATGGCTTATTTCACTTAGCATCACACTCTCCAGTTCCATCCACGTTGCTACAAAGGGCCAGATTTCATTCTTTCTCATTGCCACGTAGTACTCCATTGTGTATATAAACCATAATTTCTTTATCCATTCATAAAGACATGGACATTTAGATTCTTTCCATAATTTGGTTATTGTTGAGAGTGCTGCTATAAACATTGGGGTACAAGTGCCCCTATGCATCAATACTCCTGTATCCCTTGGGTAAATTTCTAGCAGTGCTACTGCTGGGTCATAGGGTAGGTCTATTTTTAATTTTTTGAGGAACCTCCACACTGTTTTCCAGAGTGGCTGTACCAGTTTGCATTCCCAAGAGGGTTCCTGTTTCTCCACATCCTCTCCAGCATCTATAGTCTCCTTATTTGTTCACTTTGGCCACTCTGACTGGCATGAGGTGATATCTGAGTGTGGTTTTGATTTGCATTTCCCTGATGAGGAGCGATGTTGAGCATCTTTTCATGTGGCTACTGGCCATCTGGATGTCTTCTTTAGAGAAGTGTCTATTCATGTTTTCTGCCCATTTCTTCACTGGATTATTTTTTTTTTCAGGTGTGGAGTTTGGTGAGCTCTTTACAGATTTTGGATACTAGCCCTTTGTCCGATATGTCATTTGCAAATATCTTTTCCCATTCCGTTGGTTGCCTTTT
>NW_024412426.1:7486209-7526073 GCF_014898765.1 Herpailurus yagouaroundi
CTTCTGCATGTTGCTGTCCAGTTCTCCCAGCACCATTTGTTAAAGAGACTGTCTTTTTTTCCATTGGATGTTCTTTCCTGCTTTGTCAAAGATTAGATGGCCATACTTTTGTGGGTCTAGTTCTGGGGTTTCTATTCTATTCCATTGGTCTATGTGTCTGTTTTTGTGCCAATAGCATGCTGTCTTGATGATTACAGCTCTGTAGTAGAGGCTAAAGTCTGGGATTGTGATGCCTCCTGCTTTGGTCTTCTTCAAAATTACTTTGGCTATTCGGGGCCTTTTGTGGTTCCATATGAATTTTACGATTGCTTGTTCTAGCTTCGAGAAGAATGCTGGTGCCATTTTGATTGGGATTGCATTGAATGTGTAGATAGCTTTGGGTAGTATTGACATTTTAACAATATTTATTCTTCCAACCCATGAGCACGGAATGTTTTTCCATTTCTTTGTATCTTCTTCAATTTCCTTCATAAGTTTTCTATAGTTTCAGCATACAGATCTTGTACATCTTTGGTTAGATTTATTCCTAGGTATTTTATGCTTCTTGGTGCAATTGTGAATGGGATCAGTTTCTTTATTTGTCTTTCTGTTGCTTCATTATTAGTGTAGAAGAATGCAACTGATTTCTGTACATTGATTTTGTATCCTGCAACTTTGTTAAATTCATATATCAGTTCTAGCAGACTTTTGGTGGAGTCTATCGGATTTTCCATGTATAGTATCATGTCATCTGCAAAAAGTGAAAGCCTGACTTCATCTTTGCCAATTTTGATGCCTTTGATTTCCTTTTGTTGTCTGATTGCTGATGCTAGAACTTCCAACACTGTTAAACAACAGCGGTGAGAGTGGATATCCCTGTTGTGTTCCTGATCTCAGGGGGAAAGCTCTCAGTTTTTCCCCATTGAGGATAATATTAGCTGTGGGCTTTTCATAAATGGCTTTTATGATGTTTAAGTATGTTCCTTCTATCCCGACTTTCTCGAGGGTTTTTATTAAGAAAGGTTGCTGAATTTTGTCAAATGCTTTTTCTCCATCAATTGACAGGATCATATGGTTATCTTTTATTTTATTAATGTGATGTATCACGTTGACTGATTTGCGAATGTTGAACCAGCCCTGAATTCCAGGAACGAATCCCACTTGATCATGGTGAATAATTCTTTTCATAAGCTGTTGAATTCGATTTGCTAGTATCTTATTGAGAATTTCTGCATCAATATTCATCAGAGATATTGGCCTGTAGTTCTCTTTTTTTACTGGGTCTCTGTCTGGTTTAGGAATCAAAGTAATACTGGCTTCATAGGATGAGTCTGGAAGTTTTCCTTCCCTTTCTATTTTTTGGAATAGCTTGAGAAGGATAGGTATTATCTCTGCTTTAAATGTCTGGTAGAATTCCCCAGGGAAGCCATCTGGTCCTGGACTCTTATTTGTTGGGAGATTTTTGATAACTGATTCAATTTCGTTGCTGGTTATGGGTCTGTTCAAGCTTTCTATTTCCTCCTGTTTGACTTTTGGAAGTGTGTGGGTGTTTAGAAATTTGTCCATTTCTTCCAGCTTGTCCAGTTTGTTGGCATATAATTTTTCATAGTATTCCCTGATAATTGCTTGTATTTCTTAGGGATTGGTTGTAATAATTCCATTTTCATTCATGATTTTATCTATTTGGGTCATCTCCCTTTTCTTTTTGAGAAGCCTGGCTAGAGGTTTATCAATTTTGTTTATTTTTTCAAAAAACCAACTCTTGGTTTCGTTGATCTACTCTACAGTTTTTTTAGATTCTATATTGTTTATTTCTGCTCTGATCTTTATTATTTCTCTTCTTCTGCTGGGCTTGGGGTGTCTTTGCTACTCTGCTTCTATTTCCTTTAGGTGTGCTGTTAGATTTTGTATTTGGGATTTTTCTTGTTTCTTGAGATAGGCCTGGATTGCAATGTATTTTCTTCTCAGGACTGCCTTCGCTGCATCCCAAAGCGTTTGGATTGTTGTATTTTCCTTTTCGTTTGTTTCCATATATTTTTAAATTTTCTTCTCTAATTGCCTGGTTGACCCATTCATTCTTTAGTAGGGTGTTCTTTAACCCCCATGTTTTTGGAGGTTTTCCAGACTTTTTCTTGTGGTTGATTTCAAGCTTCATAGCATTGTGGTCCGAAAGTATGCATGGTATGATATCAATTGTTGTATACTTATGAAGGGCTGTTTTGTGACCCAGTATGTGATCTATCTTGGAGAATGTTCTATGTGCACTTGAAAAGAAAGTATATTCTGTTGCTTTGGGATGCAGAGTTCTAAATATATCTGTCAAGTCCATCTGATCCAATGTATCATTCAGGGCCCTTGTTTCTTTATTGACCATGTGTCTAGATGATCTATCCATTGTTGTAAGTGGGATATTAAAGTCCCCTGCAATTACCACATTCTTATCAATAAGGTTGCTTATGTTTGTAATTGTTTTATATATTTGGGGGCTCCTGTATTCAGCACATAGACATTTATAATTGTTAGTTCTTCTTGATGGATAGACCCTGTAATTATTATATAATGCCCTTCTTTATCTCTTGTTACAGCCTTTAATTTAAAGTCTAGTTTGTCTCATGTAAGTATGGCTACTACAGCTTTCTTTTGACTTCCAGTAGCATGATAGTTCTCCATCCCCTCACTTTCAATCTGAAAGTGTCCTCAGGTCTAAAATGAGTCTCTTGTAGACAGCAAATAGATGGGTCTTGTTTTTTTATCCATTTTGATACCCTATGTCTTTTGGTTGGCACATTTAGTCCATTTACATTCAGTGTTGTTATAGAAAGATATGGGTTTAGAGTCATTGGGATGTCTGTAGGTTTACATGCTTGTAGCGATGTCTCTGGTACTTTGTCTCACAAGATCCCCCTTAGGATCTCTTGTAGGGCTGGTTTAGTGGTGACGAATTCCTTCAGTTTTTGTTTGTTTGGGAAGACCTTTATCTCTCCTTCTATTCTAAATGACAGATTTGCTGGATAGAGGATTCTCAGGTGCGTATTTTTTCTGTTCATCACATTGAAGATTTCCTGCCATTCCTTTCTGGCCTGCCAAGTTTCATTAGAGATCCGTTACTAGTCTTATCGGTCTCCCTTTATATGTTAGAGCACGTTTATCCCTAGCTGCTTTCAGAATTTTCTCTTTATCCTTGTATTTTGCTAGTTTCACTATGATATGTCATGCAGAAGATCAATTCAAGTTACGTCTGAAGGGAGTTCTCTGTGCCTCTTAGATTTCAATGCCTTTTTCCTTCCCTAGATCAGGGAAGTTCTCAGCTATGATTTCTTCAAGTACACCTTCAGCACCTTTTCCTCTCTCTTCCTCCTCTGGAATACCAATTATGTGTAGATTATTTCTCTTTAGTGCATCACTTAGTTCTCTAATTTCCCCCTCATACTCCTGGATTTTTTTATCTTTTTCTCAGCTTCCTCTTTTTCCATAATTTTATCTTCTAGTTCACCTATTCTCTCCTCTGCCTCTTCAATCCGAGCCATGGTCGTCTCCATTTTATTTTGCAGTTCATTTATAGCATTTTTTAGGTCCTCCTGGCTGTTCCTTAGTCCCTTGATCTCTAGCAATAGATTCTCTGCTGTCCTTTATACCGTTTTCAAGTCCAGTGATTAATTTTATGACTATTATTCTAAATTCATTTTCTGTTATATTGTTTAAATCGTTTTTGATCAGTTTGTTAGCTGTTGTTATTTCCTGGAGGTTTTTTTTGAGGGGAATTCTTCTGTTTCGTCATTTTGGATAGACCCTGGAGTGGTGTGGAACTGCAGGGCACTTCCCCTGTGCTGTCTTGAATAGCTTGCGCTGGTGGGCGGGGCCACAGTCACACTGGTGTGTACCTTCTCTTCCCCTCTCTAAGGGGCGGGATTCACTGTGGGGTGGCGTGGCCTGTCTGGGCTACTTGCACACTGCCAGGCTTGTTGTGCTGGGATCTGGCGTATTAGCTGGGGTGGATCGGCAATGTGCACAGGGGCAGGAAGGGCAGGCTCAGCTCGCTTTTCCTTCGGAGATCTGCTTCGGGAGGGGCCCTTGCGGCACCAGGAGGGAGTCAGACCCGCCGAGGGATGGATCCGCAGAAGCACAGCGTCGGGTGTTTGCGCAGTACAAGCAAGCTCCCTGGCAGGAACTGGTTCCCTTTGGGATTTTGGCTGGGGGATGGGCGAGGGAGATGGCGCTGGCAAGCGCCTTTGTTCCCCACCAGGCTACGCTCTGTTGTCTGGGGCTCAACAACTCTCCCTCCCATTGTCCTCCAGCCCTCCTGTTCTCCAAGCAGATCTGTTAACTTATACCTTCCAGATGTTAAGTCCAGCTGGCTGTCAGAACACACTCCGTCCGGCCCCTCCGTTTTTGCAAGCCAGACTAGGGGGCTCTGCTTTGCCGGCGGGCTGCCCCTCCCGCCAGTCCGTGTAGCGCGCACCGCCTCTCCGCCATTCCTACCCTCTTCCATGGACCTCTTGCCTACGCTTGGCTCCGGAGAATCCGTTCTGCTAGTCTTCTGGCGATTTTCTGGGTTATTTAGGCAGGTGTGGGTGGAATCTAAGTGATCCGCAGGACACGGTGAGCCCAGCAACCTCCTACACTGCCATCTTCCCAGAAGCCTCTAAGATGGTATTACTCTTTGGAAAGCAATACTGCAATCTTACCAAGACCCATAAAAATTTTAGCATACCTTTATTATTTTCACCAATAATACAGCTTGTGGATTATAAGAAAAAAATACAATTCTGAATTATAATAACTTTTTAGGATTTGTAGGATTCAATCACAATCCTTTCCGTTACTCATCTTTACATGAAATAAGTGTTCTTGAATTTTTAAGACTGAAATGTGGATCAGGATAGATCTTGGGGTTTACACCTCCTTTTTCTGTTGTTTTCATAAAGTACTTAAAAATCTGACTTCGGGGATACTTTCAAGATTGCTTGGCCCTGATCCCCTCTCCCATTTTTATCTGTTTTTTTCCTATTGTCTTTACTGTCAATGTCTTGTTTGGTTGTGATCAAATTTCCAGCAGATTCCTTGTAGTATAAGGTTTTGTAATGGAAGAGGAATTTGGTTAATTTTGGAAGCTCCAGAGCCCAGATAGCTCTAAAAAATCCTTTGTACTCAGACATGAAGTGTGCAAAATCCTCTAAACTACCTGTTGGCAATTTTAGGACCATGCCATTCTCAGGTCAGTCAGACTCCCTGCTGCTTCATCCTATGGAGATCCCAATGCTACACCTATCTTGATGGTTTGTCCCAATTTTATCTGACAGATATTGCTTAAGAGTTTCTAGTTAAGTTATCCTGGTTATTCCATTAAGGAAGCATTTAGGAATATTCAAAAATATTTGAATGTTATGCCAGAGCCACAGCTATAGCCATCTTCCTAGAATTCCAATAATCACACATGATTTTTGATGGAATAAGTGAATGGGAATATACAAATAAATAAATTAGTAGTGCTGGACTAGGTGTATTTCTTTCTTTTTAAGTTTAAACTAGGTGTATTTCCATTCCATTCTCTTTGCCATTGCTTTTGCCATTCAACCATCTTAATAGGATGAATGGATGATTTCATGAAAGAGAGGTACAAAGATTGATCAGGCAAGACCAGATTATTTATTTATTTTTTTAAGTAAGACTGGAAGTCACAACCCTGAGATTACTGACTGACCCACCCAGGCCCCCCAAGGCAAGACAAGTTTAGTGAACGTCTGTTATTTGTGGCTTACCAAAGTCTTTAAAATACTATTTCAACATGTTAGTAACTTTCCATACTGTGGATCTCAACTTTCCAAAGCACAATCCTCTTAACCTCATTTCCCAAGACTACCTTGCAGCAACTATAGGCAGGCCTCTGACCTACATTTCATCAGTCACATGCACAAACAAGCCAGATGGATATAAAATGGAGCAACATGTCACTGACCTACAGCATATCACACTTTTTGATTCACAGCTCAAAATCTGGTTGGTATAATCCCATTAACAGAAGTATTATGTTTGATATGAGCAGATTTCAAATAATTAAATCAAACTTATATTAATTCATATTTTAAGTACACAGAATATTAATTAATGTCATCAGGAAATCCACAAGTACAAATCAATGTTACTTACCTTATGGATGGATAGCACTCATGAAGTACAGTATCTATTGTTTTATGATCATTACTTTTAAAATGTATATTCATGAACTCATCAGATATGCCAACTTAGGCACTGAAAACATTTAACAAATATGCAAACATTAAAACTATTTGAGTTCAGTGTTCGGTATAGGCTTTTATAAATATCCTTTATCAGATTAAGAAAGTTCCCTTCTATTATTAGCAGCTATTAATTTTTATCATGAATGGGTATTAAATTTTGTTCAATCTTTTTTTCCCTCTGTCAAAATGATCATTGATTTTTTCTTTTTTTCTCCTAATAGGACAAATTACACTGCTTTTTAAAAGTTAAGCCACTCTTACATTCCTAGAATTAATCTACTTCATTATGATGTGTTATTCTTTTTATTTGTTGCTGGATTTGATTTGTTAATACTGTATATTTAAAATTTTTTTTCACCTATGTTAATGTGAGCAATTGATTTGTATTATCCTTTTTGGTATTGTTCTTTTTTTTTTTTTTTCCAACGTTTATTTATTTTTGGGACAGAGAGACAGAGCATGAACGGGGGAGGGGCAGAGAGAGAGGGAGACACAGAATTGGAAACAGGCTCCAGGCTCTGAGCCATCAGCCCAGAGCCCGACGCGGGGCTCGAACTCACGGACCGCGAGATCGTGACCTGGCTGAAGTCGGACGCTTAACCGACTGCGCCACCCAGGCGCCCCTTTTTTTGGTATTGTTCTTGCCAAGCCTAAGTGTCAAGTTTATTCTGGTCTTTAAAAAATGAAATGAGGGGTGCCTGGGTGGTTCAGTCAGTTAAGCACCCCTCTTGACTTCAGCTCAGCTCATGATCTCACTGTTCGTGGCATCTAGCCCTGCATTGGGCTCTGCACTGGCAGTATAGCACAGAGCCTGCTTGGGATTGTCTCTCTCTGCCCCTCCCCTGCTCTCTCTCTCTTTCAAAATAGGTAAACTTTTTTTTTAATGAAATGAGAAGTGTTCCGCCTCTTCCTGTTTCCCAAATGAGTTTGTGTAAGATTGGCATTATTTCTTCCTTAAACAATTGAAAGAATCTACCAGTAAAGCTATCTGGGCCAGAGGTTTTTTTTTTTTTGCAGTAAGGTCTCTAAAGAGTCAACTCCTTTAACAATATTTGTTCTTCCAATCCATGAGCATAGAATATTTTTCCATTTCTTAATAGATATGGAACTATTCAGTTGTTCCATTTCTTATTCAGTCAGCTTTGCTAAGTTATTGATTTGGGGTTTTTTGAAAATACTGTCCATTTTTTCCAGATAATCAATTTAGTTGTTCATAAGATCTACTTATTAATTTTTTGAGATATTTGGTGGTGTCCCTTCTGCATTCCTGACATTGGCCATTTGTCTTTTTTCTCTTCTTTCTTGATCATTCTTGCTAGGGTTTTATCAATCTCTTCAAAGAACCAACTCTTGGCTTTGCAGAGTTTTCTCCAGTACACATCTGTTTTCTATTTTATTGGCTTTTCCACTTACCTTTCTATTTTTTTTTAATTCTTTTTTTGTTCTTTTTGTAGCTTCTTGAAATGCAAACTTAAAAACATTATGTCCTCTGGGAATTATAATTCATTCACGAAGAAACCTATTGAGGATAAAGACCCAGAAATATTCTTAACTTTTAGTGGATTCCCTGGCTTCCCACTTGGAAAAAAAAGAGAAATATGTTCTTTTTTACCAAAGAACAAACTGATGGATGGAAACAAAAGGCTCAAAATAAAAATCTCCTTGGCCAATATAAGGCCCTTCCTCTTATTTAGGTACAAGAGAGGCAAACTGCAATACATGGGGCACAGAAAGATTGATAAAGCAGTTCCCCAGAGAGTATATTTTAGATCCTCTACAGTAATCAAAAAGAATCTTAAGTAACTATCTCTGGTCCTACTATACTGAAGAATAACTTCAAAGAGGAATGAATAGTAATCTTTTCTTCAAGTTATCTGAGTAGTTCACTTTCTTACCAATTTAAAGTCCTTATTCAAATATTGCCTTTCTCAACACAGCCTACCCTCACCACCCTATTTAGAACTATAATCCAATACCTTCTGTATGTTACACTCCTATCCTTCTTGTCTTCCTGTGGTAGAATTTAAGGTCCACAAGGGCAAGGTTTTTTTGTCTATTATTGTTCACTGATGTACCCTAGTAACTTAGAACAGTGCCTGGTACACAGAAGGCACTTAATAGATATTTTTTGAATATATGAATAAATGGATAAAAAAAATAAGGCACAGCTTCAAATAGGTAGGTTTTTACATGACAGTGAATTTAAGTTATATACTAATTTTAGAATGAAACATATTGTGTTGAAATCCTACTCTACCACTTATTAGCTATGTAACTTTAGGATAAATTATTAACTTCCCTAACTATGAGGATTTTTCTTCCAGAAAATGCAAATAATAGTGTTTGCTTTGTAGGACTGTGGTGAGAGTGAAATAAAATAATGCATCTAAAGCACTTAGAATAGCACACAGCACATAGTAAGAGCTCAGTAAATACAGCTAATTATTATTTTTATTATTACTCTCTTAACCAAAAGGCATGTATAAATGGATCAATATCAATCTCCAGTTAAATTTCTACTGGAAGTTAAGTCTTTGACCCTATCCCTATATACCATCTTCATCAATAGTTGACTCAAGGTATGAAAAAGCATGCTAATCAAATTTCCTGATGACAGGGTCAATGAAAAAGAGCTCATAAATAGATAAAACACTCATGATCCCCAAAAAAATCTTTTTAAATTTTTTTTAATGTTTTATTTTTGAGAGAGAGAGGCAGAGCGTGAGCAGGGGAGTAGCAGAGACAGAGGAGACACAGAATCTAAAGTAGGCTCCAGGCTCCAAGCTGTCAGCACAGATCCTATGTGGGACTGGAACTCACATAAACCGCGAGATCATGACCTGAGCAAAAGTCGGACACTTACCCAACTGAGCCACCCAAGCGCCCTCCAAAAAAATCTTAATGTTGGAAAAATATAATGAATCAGATGAATGTAATTTAATATGAGGACACATAAAGTACTAAACATAGTTCATGACAGACATTGCATAACAAGATTTATTAAAAAAAAAAAAAGACGGGATTTTAGTTCTCTGAAAGTTAAAGAAAAACTAACATTTTAATGTGGCTGCCAAAAATGTGAAAGTAATTTTAAACGACATCACAGAAGTACAGAACTCAAATGAAAGAAAAGTTCTATTCTATAGTGGTCATACTAGGTCTTAAACAGTCTGTTCACAATTCCAAAAGCCATAATGTAAGAGATACTAAGAAACTGAAACTTCTTCACACAAGAATGATTGGGATGGTAAAAGGGCTTGATATAATCAGGAGTGGAGAACAATTTCAGAAATTAGGGATACCTAGCCTGAAGAAGAGGAAACGTCAAAGTTGTCTTAAAACAATGAAGGACTATTCTGTAGATGAAGAACTGGACTTGGGCATGGAAAGCTAAATACGGAATATATGTGAAAAGAACAATAAAAATAAGACAGTAAAGTAGATTTTGGCCTAATATGGAAAGAAGCTTCTAATAACCGGAGTTAAAAAACTGGGGGCGCCTGGGTGGCTAGGTCGGTTAAGCGGCCGACTTCGGCTCAGGTCATGATCTCGCAGTTTGTGAGTTCGAGCCCCGCGTCGGGCTCTGTGCTGACAGCTCAGAGCCTGGAGCCTGTTTCAGATCCTGTGTCTCCCTCTCTCTGACCCTCCCCTGTTCATGTTCTGTCTCTCCCTGTCTCAAAAATAAATAAATGTTAAAAAAATTTTTTTAAAAACTGGGTTGACTTATTACAAATTGTATACTTTCATGAGTCTTCTAACAGAAGCTAAAAGCCATATGTTGGAATAGCCTCGAGATGTCTAGACAACCACTAAACAGAATTCTAACTACAAGATTACAGTCCTACAAGAAGGGAAACGTGATTTTTTAAAAAAAGACATAAATGGTCAATGATGCCTAACATCATTACACACCAGGGAAATGTAAATCAAAACCATAATAAGATACAATTTCATACCCACTAGAATGGCTACAATCAAAAAGTGAAAAAATAACAAGTGTTGGCAAGAATGTAGAGAAACCAAACCCTCATACACTGTTGACAGGAATGAAGGATGCTGTAGCCACTTTGAAAAAAGTCTGGCAATTCCTCAAACTGTTAAACATACAGTTACTATTTGACCCAGCAAATCCACTCCTAGGCATATACCCAGGAGAAATGAAGACATATGTCCCCACAAAACCCTGCCTGCACAGCACTTTTTTTTAACAGCATTATTCTTTTTTTTTTAATTTACATCCAAGTTAGCATATAGTTTAACAGCATTATTCTTTTTTTTTTTAATTTTTTTCAACGTTTATTTATTTTTGGGACAGAGAGAGACAGAGCATGAATGGGGGAGGGGCAGAGAGAGAGGGAGACACAGAATCGGAAACAGGCTCCAGGCTCTGAGCCATCAGCCCAGAGCCCGACGCGGGGCTCGAACTCACGGACCGCGAGATCGTGACCTGGCTGAAGTCGGGCGCTTAACCGACTGCGCCACCCAGGCGCCCCTAACAGCATTATTCTTAATGGCCAAAAGGTGGAACAACCCAAATGTCCATCAATGGATGAATGGATACAAAAAATTTGGAATCTCCATACAATAGAATATTATTTGGCAATAAGAACGGGGAGACTGAAACTGACAGCTAACGCGTAGTTTTAAAACCTCAAAAAGAAACCCCATACTCTTTAGCTATCAGTCTCCTCATTTCCCCCAGTCCTAAGCAAACACTAATCTGTTTCTCTATAGATTTGCCTATTCTGGACACTTCAAATAGATGGAATCATAATATATGTGGTCTTTTGTGAATGGCTTCTTTCATTTAGGACAGTTTAGCAGGGAACAACACGGATTCTTCCAAGTTGTAGCATGTATCAGTACTGCATTCTTTTTTACAGTCAAATAATATTCTGTTGTATGCATGTATCACATTTTGTGCATCCTTTCACCCAATGATGGACATTTGGGTTTTTAGATGTTCATACCTGATTGTGGTAAAAGTTATACAACTTTGTAACCATACTAAAAACCTTCAAATGAGTGAACTGTACAGTGTATGAATTATGGTGTCTCAAAAAAAAAAAAAAAAAAGAGCACCCAAAAGAGCATAAAGTATTGAGATAGTAGGTGAAGGGATAAATAATCTGCATCCTCACTAGCCTATAAGCTCATCACATTAATTATCACAATGATTAGTAAATATAATAACCCTGAAAAGTAAGGAAAATGATAAAATGTGTTCAATAAACGATGTTTAAAGAAGCTAGGAAACTCATAATCACATAGAAAGAATTTTCACCTAAAAATAAAAAAGCCTAGCTATTTAAGAATATATTTGGTTAGCTGAAAAATTCACTCATGTAGAACAGTTCATTCGACAGGTCTGGAATCAAGGAATCAATCTCCAATCATGAACCACTACATTATGATCTTGTCCTATTGCTACAAGCACAAAACCGAATTAATTCTAGATTATGTAGGGATTTAGCTAGTATATATACTGTTAAAAAAAAATTAACACCAGCTTAGAATTACATTTCCTGAACTGTGGTCAACATGGTACTAATCCATAAAGGAAATGTATTTATAATTAATTCTTCAGAAATACAATTACACCCAATGAAACTTCAAATCTTTTTTTCTTTTTCTCTTATTACTGTCAGACTTCTTCCGGTCAATCTTCTAAAAAATAAAAAAAAAAACAAGGTAATTTATAGTTTTAAAATTTCAAAGTAGATAGGTTTATAAGCAAAACCTTCAAAAAGTTTCGGAAACTCTGTTCTCATTTTCTAACTATGTATCAAGGCATGGCACGACCGCCCCCAGGGGAAGAAACGTGGGCAGACAGTAATTGTATTTGACAGCAGCAATTACATGCAAGGCTGGAGATTAGAAGACCATTAACGTGTGTGCAGCAACTGCTCTGGTATTTTCTGTTACTATTGAGGGTCAGCTCAAAGAAAATTCATGGCAAACTCTCCTTGGATACAGCTGGTTCAGGAATTCCACCCAAAGAAAGCACATGAGGAGTATGAATACACTGGATACAGGCACAGCAGACACGCAGAACATTCCTTTGATAAGAGACTGATAAACCATGAAATAGGAACAACATGCAATTCTAGAAGATATTTCTACCTACACCTTTCAATTAATTATGAAGAATGCCAGAGAAATTCACACAATGAATCTGATTAAATGTTGATCTTTTGCACAGTCCACATAAATTCTTTCATAACATCATACCGTAACAAAAGCTTACTCAGTATTTGGAAATTACATTGAACATACTCAGTATTTGGAAATTACATTGAACAGAGAGCCTAGGAAACCTGAGGACTCTGGAAACACCAGAAAGACAGCAGGGACAGCAAACTTATCTGAAAAACAGGAAGATGGTAGACTAAATACATATCCTTGGCTCCCTTTCCCTCCATATAACATGCTGGAGGGACTCAACAACTAGAAGCCTAGTTGAAACAAGCCTAGAAGAAATTATGGGTATGCCTTAAAGGAAGAGGGTACAGGGGCCAAAGGCTGGGACAAAATTTCCTTGGGAGTAAAACCTGAACTTTCAGGGGCCCAACCATCTGATGAAAATAGATGATCTTAGTAAGCAGAGAGGGGTCACCACATGCTATCTATGGTCCTAAGCATTCTGGTAGGCTGAACTGTCCTCAATCTCTTTGTTCAAGAAGGATCTGCATTCACCTGCAGAGTCCTAATAGAAGAAACGTCTCAATTAGTCCATTTCACTTTGTGTCAGTGAGAGATCAGAGGTTGCTAGCTCACTGGCCTACCAGACTTGAAAAAAAATTACATCTCTCTTTGCCTGTCAGTCTGTCATGGCTCCAAAGACCTCAATAATCAGACCAGCATTAAGGAAACTTACAATCAGTAGTCAGAAAAAAAATTACCATCATTTAAGAAGAGAAAGAGGCTAAGATAAATCAGAACAAGTGACTTTTTTTTGAGGGAGGCAAAATTAACTGAATAAAGAGAACTTTCATACAATAAAATGTTATACACACACATACATGAACACTAAATGTATTATTCCATAAAAGTCTACTGTAAACATTAACTTTTTATCAATGTTGATAACATACATCCTAGTTTATTTTTTTAAGCTTATTTATTTTGAGAGACAGCGAGAGAGTGCACACACGCACATGTGTGTGGGACAGGCAGAGAGAAGGAGAGAGAGAGAATCCCAAGCAGGCTCCATGCTGTCAGTGCAGAGCATGATGCAGGGCTCGATCCCAAGAACTGTGAGATCATGACCTGAGTCGAAATCAAGAGTCAGACACTCAACCAACTGAGCCACCCGGGGTCCCCCATCCTATTTCAAATATCTCTTCTACAGCATGGCTCAAAATAGCCCTTCAATGAATTAGCATGATTCAGCAACTGGAAATTTTCAAAAAGACAATGAAAACATATATAATTGTTAGAATCACATTCGAAAAGCATATATGCCATCTTATGAGGCATAATTTATGTTAATAAATATCCCTTTTTTCAGTTCAACTCAATTCAACACAGTAAGTACTTTTAAGCACTCACTCTTTTAAAAACAAACCTTATCACTGGAAGGTATGTTAATTGAAGTACCTTCAATCAAGACACTTAGGGTTACCAGGGATTTAGGAAATAAGATCAAATATTAAATTGTACACTATAACAATAAATTTAACCGATTTACAGAAAGGGGAAAATTAATGTGGACTAGAGGTTCACGGAGTAAATAGGAATTAATCAGGGCTACAAACAAACAAACAAAAATACGGGGGCATCTGGGTGGTTCAGTTGGTTAAGGGGCCGACTCTGGATTTCAACGCAGGTTATGATCTCACGGTTCATGAGTCTGAGAACCACATCAGCACGGGTCTCTCCCTCTGCCCCTCCCTCGCTTGTATGCACTCTCTCTCAAAATAAACATTAAAAAAAAAAGTACAGAAGGCATTTCAGAAAACAGCATGAGTAAAGAAAAGCATACTAGATGAACTGTATTTGAGGGACAATGAGAAAGCATGTAAGATGGGAGTCAAATTTACAGTATGTCAAGTTAGAGGTAAGTCTGGATTCACAATGTTGGGGAAAGAGATACAGGTTACAGAGAACTTGAATGTTAAGAATTAACTTAGATTTGAGTTAATGGTTCCTCAGTACTTTAGCACAAAACAAGTATTTGTCATCTTCCTGTTAACCTTCATTATAAAGAGGAAAATACATTCCAGTATAAAACTGTTCCTCTCCATATGTAATCCAATCACACCTAGAACATATCAAATTTTAAAACATTTAGTTTCAAAAGTTCTAATAGAAATAATAATTTTTTTAGAATCCCAGTAGTACAGATCTCTAAAAGTAACTGATATTACAAACTCTACAATTATTTATGGTATTAATATACAGAAAGTGACAACCTCATCAGATAATTTGGTAGTATAACAAAGAACTTAAAATATTCCAATTATTCAAGAGAAATCTCTAAATAGTTCAGTAATTTGGCTCAAGTTCACCTTAAACATTTCTAATTTTGAAACCATGGTCAATAATTTAACTTATTTGTACTTTCTCCATTATAACTATAATTTATTCTATTTCCTAACATTTTGTCCTAATTATATCCCTACAGTTTGTTAAGGGTATCCTTGGATGTGAAGAAACAGCAGCTCATAAAGCCAAAGACTAAAATATTCAATCCTAGTTTAGCTAAGGAGACTCAACGTGAACAACTAGGACTCACAGCTGATGAACAGCTTAGCACCAAATATCCTAAAGATGACGGCAAATGAGAAGCTTGGTCTTTCTGACCATTCCATTCCCAATGTAAAGGTCTGTGCAATATGGACTAGGATCTCACTAATAGCTGTCAGTACATTTAAAAAGGTGTTCTCATTCATTTTTGTTTAACATACACAGTAAGAAGGCTTTGGCACTCCATCTGATAACGTATGTGCAATGCTAAGATCCTCAAGTTCCATGGGGAAGAAGGACAAATTTAAGTCAATTTGTTATTTAATTCATGAATTGCTCATCTTCAGAATTCTATTAAATGAGGGATGCTTGTACAAGGGAAGTGTTGTTATACATCTAGTTGTATTTATAGAACACTCTTAAATTTTATAAAGGAAAACATCAAACACATTATCGCAAGAAAACATTTAAACACAGTAAACTGCATGTGCTTACTCAAGATGCTATTTTGGGGGTAAAGGTTTAATTTAGCAGGCTCTGATTCAAAATGTAAAATGAAGCCATTAGCATGTTATTTATTCTAATTATATTCAATTTTAAAGTAACAAACCAACAACATAAAATTGAAATGTAAATATAGCATATTCAAGAGGGATTTCCTGGGACTATTTATGACCATATTTCTATAAAAATATTTACTACACATGTGATTTGGAAGCAGTTCCTCACAATCGTGTGGTAACCACCACAGCAATTAATAAATTTGGAATCATTTATTTTCAAGATACCCATAATACTTTGTGATTTAAAAGAAACTTTCATAGACAATGTAGTTAAATGTAAATAATAAGCATTATATAGTGCAAGATAGTAATTTTTTTATTTAAAAATTTTTAATAACGTTATTTTTGAGACAGAGACAGAGCATGAATGGGGGAGGGTCAGAGAGAGGGAGACACAGAATGTGAAACAGGCTCCAGGCTCTGAGCTGTCAGCACAGAGCCCGACACAGGGCTCGAACTCACGGACCGTGAGATCATGACCTGAGCCGAAGTCGGCCGCTTAACCGACTGAGCCACCCAGGTGCCCCACAAGATAGTAATTTTTAAACTACATTAGCCAAAATACCACAATGCCAGAAGGAAACTCATTAGGTTATTTCTTAAGTTATTATTAATGGAAAGCTTAATCTGAGTCTATTTTATCACTTCCAAAACTATCAGAAGGAAAGATACTTCTAGGCTATAGCAAATAATGTCTACAATCCTGAAAAAGGAAAAAAAAAACCAAACCACTAATCTGAAAGAATTGTGTCTAGTATAGTCAACATTCAACACATAAGTTAAAACTGGTAACCAAAATGCCAAGCACTACAGAATATCTTCACCTAAGTGGGCTTTCCTTTTTCCTGAATTTGCCAATGATTATTCCTTCGGACTAGAGAGATACTTGTTCCTTCTAACATTTCATCTGGCTAATAATAGCTCTAGTACAATCTAGTGAATAAAGTTCTATCTCACAAAAGAGCTGAGGCAATAAACTACATTGGATACCAAAGGTTTAGTAAAGAGAATCCTTCAGATGCTGGTAAAACAAACATTACACAGTTGAAATTGCAAGTTTAAAGAATAGAACACCCTTGACAGAATTGTTTCTATTTTTATATCTTGATAAGTAAAGTAAAATCAATGGGATGAAACTAAACATTTTAAGTATCTTATGATTATTTAAGAATGCCTTTTTATTTACACTGTTACTATGAGAGTATATATTAGAATGTTATTCACATAACACATTCAGAATTCAAAAAAAAATTTTAAGTTTTAAGGATGTTAGACATACATATTGCTCTGTAATTTTCCTATAGCAATTTAAACCAAATTTAAGTACTGCAGATATATGCACACTATTCTAAACTATCTCCTCATTCTTTCAAATCAAGTCATAGAACCTAGTTCTTCCGTGTCTGAATTTTTCTAGATCAATATCTAAACTGTTATAAATTAAAGTAAAATCATTATATTAATAATTTTCAGGTAAGAATACAACGTCTACCAAGAAGCATCTAAATATTCTTGAATTCATGAATAAATTCTAACATTTTAAAGCAAAATAATATTTTCTTTTAAAGAACAGTCTCTCCTGACTCCAGACAGCTTTGCGATGATCCTAAAATAACAATCTAGGGGCGCCGAGTGGCTCAGCTAGTTGAGCATCCAACTCTTGATTTCAGCTCAGGTTATGATCCTAAGGTCATGGGATCAAGCCCCACATTGGGCTCTGCACTAAACATGAAGCCTGCTTAAGATTCTCTCTCCCTCTGTCCCTCTCTCCTGCTCACACACACTCTAAAATTAAAATATAATAATAATAATAAATTAAGAAGACAATAAACTTCTCTCCCTTTTCTGAATACACCAAACCAACTCTCTTATGCTTCTACTCCTTTGCGCCTTCTGCCTCTACCCAAAATGCAGCTCCATCCTCTTCTTCCTCTAGTAAAATTGCTCACACCATGAGACCCAGGTTATCTCCATGGCTTTCCAATGGTCAACAAGCATATAGTCATTGTTATGATTCTACAGCCCTGTGCTCATAATGCCGTTAGCATTCTTCACACTCCGCCACAATGATCAGTTTAAGTATTTTTTTCTCTTTTACTAGATTTGGATCTGAAAAAATGGATTATGCCTTATTTATTTTTGTATCCCCAAATCTAGCACTAAGGCTAGGCGTATTGACTGAGTAAAAAATAAGTAAACAAGCAAACAAATGATTAGTAAATCTTTGTAATTCAGTAGCTATAGCACAGTACTACAATACAACTTACAGAAATTTAATATTTTGTATGCTACCTCAAAATCCACTGAATTAGATAATTTAGTGATTTAGAATAATATTTAGAAAAAAATAAACTATTAACATAATGAATAAAAAGTAAATAATAAAAGCAAAACATTGATTAATACACATTTTAAACCATGTCTTCACATTTAACCATTTCAAACATTCCGAAGTTGAGGCATCACTGTATTTCATATAGTAACAAAACCACCAAGCACATCAAACTAATTTTCCTAATATCCTTTTATCTAAGTCTAGTCATAGAGGATAGTTTTACTACCTAATTTGGATTAATATAGACAGTATTTTAAATTTTGTAAATCAAAATTTTTTAAGGTTCATTAGGCTTTTGGCAGTCACTGACAATCTATAAAGTGATCTGGAGGCTGGTGGTTTGACTCTAAGGTTCATTCAACAACAGTTTGAAGCTTCCCCAGCACTTGCTGGTTTTCCCGACTTGTTAAGGAAATTAATAATGTATTATTGGATATATTTAAACTTAAAGTACTTTGTTTATTAAAACAATTATGATAAATCTTTGTTGAAATTTACCTTCAATTAGTAGTTTGCCTATGCACAAAAATAACAGACTATGAATGCCAAAAGCTTAAGAAATACTTTAATTTTTTAAATGTTTATTTACTTTTGAGAGAAAAAGAGAGAGGGAAAGAGCGAGAGAGAGAGAGAGAGAGAGAGAGGCGTGGGGGGGGGGGGGGCAGAGAGAGGGAGACAAAGAATCTGAAGCAGGCTCCAGGCTCTGAGCCGTCAGCATAGAGCCCAACATGGGGCTCGAACTCACAAACAGCAAGATCATGACCTGAGCTGAAGTGGGATGCTTAACTGACTGAGCCACCCAGGTGCCCCAAGAAATACTTTTTAATTGGCCCAGAAAATTTGCTGCTTCTAAAGTGATTTACTTGTATTTTCTTATAGTTACAATAAAGATTATCTAGCTTTAACTACGTACAAGTGAAAGTTGAAAAACCTATACAGAGAACACCAGTGAGAACTTAGAACAAAAATCAGCATAAAGGAGTTAACACTTTCAAATACCAAGAAACTTGCCATGCATTTTATAGGAATTCTTTACTCCAGACCCTATCTAATTATTTGTGGTCTTAAGCTATTCATTTATAAGTTGGTTAAAGTAACCAGTAAACACTCCTTTGGGACATATCATTTGTAATAGTGATTTGTTAGTCTGCTGCCTCCCAGTATTGGTCTGACCCTGAATTTATAATTAGGCTGCATAATGTGGATACAGAATGGTGGTTCACCATCTCACTTTATGAAATGGTATGGACATATAAAATGAAATAGTTTAATTAAATGAATTGAGAATGCAGGTTTCACATATATAGCTTTAAAACATTATATTTAGCAACATCATATATGTATTCAAAAAGTTTGGTCTCCCATCCAAGTACTAACCAGGCCCGACCCTGCTTAGCTTCCGAGATCAGACAAGATCGGGCGCGTTCAGGGTGGTATGGCCGTAGACAAAGCTTGGTAGCTACAATTCTACAAATAACCTAGGAAACAGATATCATACTTCCCTGTATAAACATATTATTTCTCATTTATTCATAATTCAACGCACAGTTACTTCTAATTGGGAGTACAAGGGTGACCTAAACAGATAAATGTTTTCTTTACCTCTTGGAGCTTAAAGTTTAGAGAATGGAAGAGACAAATATTAATAATCAATTATAATGTAAGTAAACGCTATATAAAGGAAAAGTATAATTTATATAGATTTTAAAATAATATTTCATTCTTTTTCCTCCAAATCTTATGGAATAATATTCTTATATATTGCTTTCAGGCTTTACTCTGAAGCAACTCCAGCTTATGGTTTGTAGTCACAGATTTCCCCAGAGGAAAATTCTGAAAATAACACCTAGTAATGTGGTGCAATGTTCACAGTGGTATTCAATATGCACTGTGAGTACTAAATAATTATTAGCCATTAATGAAAATTCACAAGTGACTAAAACATGAGATTGTATTTCTTCCTAGACAAATAATGCATTGCTCAATGAATCTAAGACATTAATCAAGACCTGAAACTATAAAACTTGGCTACTGACTTCTAGGAAATCATTCTAAAGAAATAATTAGGTAATTGTATAAAAATATAAGTAGAAAAACATTTAATGCAGCATTACCTGCAAGAGGAAAGAAGGAAAAGGAAGGAAGGAAGGAAGGAAGGAAGGAAGGAAGGAAGGAAGGAAGGAAGGAAGAAAAAAAAAAAACAGCTGAACAGCCAAACATAGAATATTGGCTAAATTAATTGGGATTTATCCACACAACAGAATACTAGGCAGTCATTAGAAACTTATACACACATGCAGGGATAAGTAAAGATGACTATGATAACTGCAAGTAAAGTAGATTTTTAAAAATCATCTGAGTAGGGGTGCCTGGGTGGCTCAGTTGGTTGGGCGTCAGACTCTTGATTTCCACTAGGTCAGGTCACGATTCATGGTTCCTGAAATCAAGCCCCTAGTCGGGCTCTGAGCTGACAGCATGGAGTCTGCTTGGCATTCTCTCTCTCCCTTGCTTTCTGCCCCTCTGCTGCTTGCACTAGCTCGTGCCTGCACACGCTCTCTCTCAAAAGAAACAAACATTTAAAAAAAATCATCTGAATGGTATGATGCATTTGGGAAAAAATTAAATTTTTAAAATTCTAACTGTATATGTATACAAATGTTCACATAAAAATTTCAAAAAACAAACACCAAAACATTAACAACAGTTATCTTTAAAACAATTCTTGGGGCGCCTGGGTGGCGCAGTCGGTTAAGCGTCCGACTTCAGCCAGGTCACGATCTCGCGGTCCGTGAGTTCGAGCCCCACGTCAGGCTCTGGGCTGATGGCTCAGAGCCTGGAGCCTGTTTCCGATTCTGTGTCTCCCTCTCTCTCTGCCCCTCCCCCGTTCATGCTCTGTCTCTCTCTGTCCCAAAAATAAAAATAAACGTTGAAAAAAAAAAAACAAAAACAAAAACAAAAAAACAATTCTTACTTTTATCCAAAAACTTGTGTTGTCTCCAAGTTTCTATAAAATTTTTTACAATCAGAAAAAAAAAAAAAAAAAATTGTTTTCAACTTTATTTAAAAAAAAAAATTTGAGGGCCCCTGGATGGCCCAGTCAGTTAAGCGTCTACTCTTGATTTCAGCTCAGGTCATGATTTCATGGTTTGTGGGATCCAGCCCCACGTCAGGCTCTGAGCTGACAGGGTGGGGCCTGCTTGGGATTCTCTCTCTCCCTCTCCCTCTCTTTCAAAAAATAAACAAACATTAAAAAAATCTGTTCCTACCCACCGAATACCAATAAAACCTGGCTATCTATGTCAAGTAGTTTGTAAGCAACCTTGCAATCAGATCATATTTAGGCTGTGATAACTAGGTGCTATCAGACTGAAGTAGATAGAAACAATATAGTTAAAATGTCAGACGCTGGAGTTAGGCAAAACTGGATTTGCCTAACCATAGTTAAATCTATATAATGTCAAGTAATGTTTTGGTTTTGTGGGGTATTTTTTTTAAGTTTTCTACACCTTGGATTCCTCATCTGTAAAACAGAAGTACTATTAGCACCTACTTCATAAGAGTTGTTGTGACCAGTAAGATAATATCTACAAAGCATTCAGAATAATGCCCCAGTTTATATTAAGCATACACACACACACCCCTACATAATAAAGTTTAAAAGTTAGTTTCTGCATGATCCCCAAACACTAAAATTGGGTGGACTAAGCACTCTGATATATTTTCTATCTCCTAAACATTTTTAATAACTTTCCCAGTTGTCTAAATGATTTAAGTAGCAAATTCTTCTTCCAATGTTTTATTACACGTTCAATGTGGGGGGGGGGATCAGTTTTACATACGTACATAAAGGGAAAAGTAAAAATCCTTCTCCTTACTTTCTTCCCCAGTCTGACATCATTTCTTTCAATGTTACGCCTGTGTCTGATTCATTGGGTGGCTTAATTTTCCCAAATGGGATCAAACTGAACATACTGACCTGCACGTTATCTCATATAATATATCATGGACAACTTCCAATATCATTCTTTTTATTGCTGGATAGTATTCCATTGTATATCATTATTTAAACACTTCCCTGCTAAAGACCATTTATATTGTTTCCAACTTTTCAGTAAGGTAAACAATGCTGCAACGTACATCCACAAACATGTATCTTCTAGAAACCGCAAATATTTTTTTAAGTTGATTTACTTATTTTGAGAGGGAGCAAGAGCAAGGAAGGGGCAGAGAGAGGGGGAAAGAAAGAATCCCCAGCAGACTCCACACTGTCAGTGTAGAGCCTGATGCAGGGCTTGAACTTACAAACCATAAGATCGTGACTCTAGCTGAGGTCAGATGTTTAACCAACTGAGCCACGCAGATGCCCCGAAACTGCAAATATTTTTATGAAATTGAGTCTTGGACGTGGATTGTTAGCTTCTTGACCTATTATTCCCTAAAGAACAGAATCTGGGGCAAATCTTCCAAAGTAAGGAATTCTTAGGAGGTAAAATCTTAGGATATGAAGAATAAGAAGGAAAAGGAAGTGAGACAGGTAAGGAAGAAAAGCAAATAAAAGATGATATTGTTATTGAGCTGGCTTCACTGACCTAGGTAACAGAGGATGTCTTCTTGTCAGGCTAAATGGACATACTGTCTCAGAACAGGCAAAAAAGAAAGGAAGAAAGGAAAAGCTATGTAACTGTCAGTTCCATCCCATTTCCTGTCTCTACCTGTTCAAACTTTGCCCCCTGAACTTCTTGGCTTCAAATAGCTGCTGGGCAATAGCTTCTACCGCACATACCTTACCTGATCACCTGAACCTGGAAGAAGCAGAAAGAATCAAAGCCTCTTTGAGTCTGGTTGGGTAGGAAATCCTGCTGAAGGTGGTCCTCATACCAAAAGAAGCTAAGTGGGCAGGCAAGTGGTTTTAGGAGGCAAAGAAATCATCTCCTAGAAGACTGCTGCCAATTTACACTCCACTAAAAGTGCATGCCTATGCTGACTGCCCCATGCCCTGCCAAAGGAGCTTCTAATTCAATCTATCAGAAGAAAAGTAGCACACAATGTTTTATCTTCCATTTCTCGGCTATTAGTGAGATCAAGCATCTTTCACTATTTCTTCTGGGAATGGCTTATTCCTTTAAATTCCAGGTGCCATTTCTCACCATTCTATTTCAAGACTATAATTAAACTACAGGATTTTGTCACTCTCAGTGCTACCCTATTCCCTAAAATTACTCTGGGTTACTATAAATCAGATACTTAAGACCAGCAGCTAGCTTAAATATGGTAACATAAAATATCTTCGCTGGTTATTCTGTCCATAGCTGTAACAGAAGAGAACAAGGCAAAAACACAACAACTTCCTTATCCCCAGTTTCCATAATCACATTTTGTACCATTTAGGGAGACTTGGATATATAAAAAAAAGTTTGCATTTCCATCCAGTTTCCATATGTCCTTGAGCTCTGGACTGAATGCTTAAGTTATCAGTCAGAACAATGACTCCAGCTTGCCATCATCATTGTTTCTAAACCAATCAAACTTCATTGCCAGTGTCTAGTTCAAATTTCCTTTTATCACTGTAGGGTTTTGATCATAAGATAAGCATCCCCAACATAGAAGTTTTTTCCATACAAACACAAGTACAAAGAAATTCAGACCCCAATTTGTGATAACATCTCTTTTTCCTCTCATCACCATTTTCCCTTTCAAAAATTATCCTGATTGTGTTTTTTTTTCTTAATTTCTGCATTGTACCCAAGGGTCAATCCATTACCCCATTCTCTCCCTTTTCATCTCTGCCATACTCTAAAAATTGAAAGACCAACAAACATGGAAGCTTTGACTATAAAGCTGAAAGTTAGTTATGTTTTTGCTCTCAAGTTAGGAACTGTGCCTGGAATACCTGGAAGAAGATCTTACTTCTCATGCACTGTGATGTGAATAAACAGCACTGCCTCTAGAAGAGGGGTACTCTATAGTGAGAATGAAAACAATGTTGTTTTCAGACGGTGTTTCAAATCCAAGCCTTTTTAAAAAATTATAGTTGACATATAATGTTATATTGGTTTCAGGTGTACAACATAGTGTTTTGATAATCCTATACATTACTCAATGCTCACCATAAGTATAGTCCCATCGGTCACCATACTTTATTATGATATTACTGACTATATTTCCTATGCTGTATTTTATATTTCTAGGACTTATTTATTATATAACTGCAAATTTATACCTCTTAATCATTACCCCTTCACCTATTTCAGCCATCTCCCATCCTCCCTCTGGCAACCACCAATTTGTTCTCTGTATGAGTTTGTTTCTGTTTTGTTTGTTCATTTTGTTTTTTAGATTCCACATATAAAATCATATGGTACTTGTCCTTCTTTAATTTATTTCACTTAACACCATACCCTCTAGATCCATCCACGTTGTCACAGATGGGAAGACCTCATTCTTTTTCATGGCCGAGTAGTATTTTATTGTTTATGTATACAGATACGCATACGCGCGCACACACACACACACACACACACACACACACACACACACACACCCCACACCCTCCTTATCGATTAATCTATTGTTTCTCTTCAGATCACAAACATCTTTTGTCTTTTTCTTTAAAATGAAGATATTTATTTTCAACTTGGTTAATAAACTCTAATTCACACAGCTGACAGATTGGATATATACAGAGAAAAACTATATTTTCCAACTCTGCATAAAAAGGACAGGACTTAGACTTAACTAAATCAGTCCTATACTATTCAAGGTTTGCAGTCACAAAAAGGAAAGACATGAATTAACTTTTCCCTCAAATAATTCCTCTGTAATTTCAACTTGGTCATTTATTCAACATAGTCTACCATGTGCTACATTTTCACTCACAAACCTCAGCAACAGTAACACCCATTTTATTTTTAGTACCATATTAATTCTTGCATCTGTTAAAACTACAGTTGGTATAAAATAATTTATATTTGTATTACATTCTAGAGTTTACAAACATATACATATATAATCTCAATGAATTATAATCTTCCTTCACACCTTTAAAATGACAATATACTACAAAGCGGCATAAGTAAATCATATCAAATGTTATGATATCAAATATCATATTAAAATAAGATTTTAACAATAAAAGACCAATACAAGTATAAAGAAATTAACATGCCATTCCCTTTTTACTTGCTCCAAGACAATTCCATATTAGCACGGTTGGTTCATTTTCCCAATTTAAGCTTTTAAAAAATACACACTAAATTTCCCTATATTGTATTTCAATCAATTGCCTAAGCTGAGACTACAATGTCATAAATAAAGTACCTGATCATAAATTTCTCAAAAGACATAAAATCAAAGACACCCAACACCTACAAATTAAATGCAAACACAAACAATGAAAAAGAGTTATATAATTTTCAAGCTGATCAGTTAGTTAACCAGTCTATTCTGAACCGACTTAGTCTTCGTCTTTTCTGTACTGATATTAAGATTATAACCATGCACCAAAATCATCTTGGTCTAGTCTTTTCATTTTATGTTTTCTTATAAATTATGGAGCTATGGGAAAAAAGTCAATCACCTTTCAGATGTTTGACTGCAAAAGCACTTCTTAGAATAGCAATGATATGAATTATTTAAATACAGGACTCTCCATGAAATGAAGGCTATCTGTAAAACAGCATACACTTAAACTAGGGAATATATTACAATATTTCAAATACCTAGAAGATCTCAAGCCCCCTATGCTTCTATATTTGCACAGCTGATGAAGAATTCCAATATACAGAAATTAAAAAAGCAAAACAAAAAAAGGCCTAAAAAAAGCAGGAACATAGCTTTTACTTTTTCATACAAATACTACATCCATAACATCTTATCATATCCAGGCATTAAGAGGCCATTTTATTTGTGTTCACTGTAAAATATATTTGTATGAATATATAAAGTTAAGTTGAACTGATTTTTTAAAATGTTATTTTGAGAGAGAGATGTGCATGTGCACATGTGCACAAACGGGGGAGGGGCAGAGAGAGGGAGAGAGAGAATCCCAAGCAGGCTCCAAACTGTCAGTGCAGAACCCAATGGAGGGCTCAATCTCTCAAACCATGAGCTGAAATAGAACTGGATGCTCAATTGACTGAGTCTCTCAGGAGCCCCAAGTTGACATGATTTTTATGTACATGATTGAAGTGACATTTAAAACCAAATGCCATTGCGTGGAGATGGATAAAAATGTTTAACTACTCAATTTTTTATTCAACCCATTTCTTAAAAGTGTTATCTGAATAGAAGTACATTCTAAGTTTTCCCATATTTCAGAGCTTTTTGCATTAACTTATAGAAATAACATAAACAGAAATTTGCAATTTAAGAATTATTGTCCTGTTCATTTTGCAACTGATATTTTCTTATTCCAACATGATACAAGTAATTAAAAGTTAATCTGTCATCTTGTAAGGAAGGAGGTAATTGACACTTCATTCTTTTCCAACAAGCATAAGGTAATAAAAAGGCTACAGATTTTATCTAAGCATAAGAATGATCAAAGAAAAAATAAGTGTGGTTGGTATAACAAGTTGTTGAATATACATGGTTTTCAGCCTCAGCAGAGGTTTATATCAATGTGTTTCTTCAAAAACCTCTTTCACACATGCATGCATACACATGCACACACATCTGTACATACAGAAAATGTTTACATCTCTAAGTACTAAAGTTGTGCACTTAATTATATCTGATGTGCTGAAATTTTAGCAATTTATATAGAAATAGGACAAGGCCTGATCTGAGGGGTTCCAACTAATGTCAAACTCATCCTTTAAGCTAACATATGCTCTGCTGGGGTTATCTGGGTACAAAATATGTTAACTCTTCCATTACTTCATTACTCAGGGTTGGTTCATCTGGGTAGATGACACCTGGCAAAAAGCCAGAGTAGGAAATGCTCACACCTTACTGATAGACCAAGACTGTCTCAGTATCAGAAGGTGACAGCATCAAGTACAGACTCAGCTGAAGCACCCCACCAGGCATCCCTGGAAACTCTGGATAAAGCCAAAAGAGGTTACTTGTTGGACTAATGGACTAATGGACTAATGGGAAATATCCCCATTTAAATTTCCCTGGGACATACTACAAAGTGCGTGTGTAGGTGTGTAGGGGTGTGTGTGTGTGTGTGTGTGTGTGTGTGTGTGTGTACAATCGATAATTGTAAAAATCATAAAATCTTCTATTTTTTAAGTCATACCTATGACACAATAATTGAATTGGATGACTTCATGATTTTACACTGATCAACAGAAATGCTAGAGGAAGAAGGTAAAAATAAGTAATCTTGAGTTTGCCGAGAAAATCACATTCCAAAGTAGATCATTTCTTTTAAAACTTCAGAAGATGACAAATAATTAATCATTATTATTATAAGATTTCAGCGGGATTACATCATTAGTTTACACTAAGTAATGCAGCCTGAAAAGGCTCAATAAATCACCCCTAGTTTTACAACACAAATAGATCTGAAAAGAAAACAAAGACTATAGCGCTTGGAAATACAGAAACCTAGTACAGTACTAGAGTAATTGATCCAGAATAATTCCATAGAATAAAGCATATACAAGAGAAACGCTCTGTGACTAGAAAAATTAATTCATAGAAAGGACACAAAGATTAAAGTAGTGATAAAAAGGATTTAGCCAGCTATTGTACAAATATCAGACTTTTAAACATTCAATCTTTCAACATGTAAAACTTGTGCACATGACCCAAATTTGGGGGGATGGGAAGGGAAATCAACTTTAAAATTTATCCATCTAGGTTACCAGAGGGGATGTGTAAAGTAGGTGAAGGGGATTAAGAGTACACATATCTTGATGAGCAAAGAGTAATATATGGAGCTGCTGAATCACTACACTGTACACCTGAAGCTAATAAAACACTGTATGTTAACTGCACTGGAATTAAAATTAAATTGAAAAAAATTATCCATCTAGGTTTATAAAATTTGGATATCCAAAACAATGTTCAGAATTTTAAAAACATTAAATAGGGGACAATTACAAGCATTTTTTTTTAAGTAAGCAATACAAATAGGATTATTTGGGATGCAATGTTAACACTATATGTAAACACAACTTTGCTATTTTTTAGGTTTTAATACATCTCATTTCTTAATAATACCCTCAAACTGCTCTGCTACAATTACTGATATTGAATGCTAAATGACAGCAAGTAATATGAAGGAAATTTAAAAGACATGTATACATACACACAAGAAACTAACAAACCATCACCACCAAAGTAGAAGTTCTAGATTCACTTAATCAAAGTATTTCTTATAATCTTATACCTGTTTTAAGAGATTAATACCTACATTGATATCAGTTTATACATACATATACAGTTGTTCTTACTTACAAGGTTAAAACTCTGAAATTATAATATTCAGTCCATATTAAGATTTCTCCTCAGAGGCACCTGGGTGGCTCAGTAGGTTAAGTGTCTGACTTCGGCTCAGGTCATGATCTCATTCATAGCTTGTGAGTTTGAGCTCTGCATCGGGCTCTGTGCTGACAGCTCAAAGCCTGGAGCCTGCTTTGGATTCTGTGTCTCCCTCTCTCTCTGCCCCTATCCCACTTGCACTCTGTCTCTGTCTCAAAAAGAAATAAACATTTTAAAAAAATTAAAAAAAAAAAGATTTCTCCTCACTGTAAATCTACATTTTTTTTAAATGTTTATTTCTTTTTGAGAGAGAGACAGACAGAGCATGAATGGGGAGGGTCAGAGAGAGAGGAAGACACAGAATCTGAAACAGGCTCCAGGCTCTGAGCTGTCAGCACAGAGCCCTACGCAAGGCTCAAACTCACAAACCGTGAAATCATGACCTAAGCCAAAGTTGGATGTTTAACCGACTAAGCCACCCAGGAGCCCCTCTCCTCACTGTAAATCTAACATTAAATACTTCTAAATATTTTCAAACAATGTGAATTCTTACCTAAAACATTATAAAGACTTCAATTTCAGAACAAAGAGGACACTTTTCAGTTATTTTACAATTTCCGATTTATTAATGATTCTGTCAATATTCACTTATATCCAGTGTAAATACAAGGAGTAACACTATGTTGTCAAGAAAGAATTAAAGCTATAAAGCCATACTGAAACAAATCTGTTGTATATTTCTCTTTTAAAAGTTATAAAATATGAAGTTATTAGACTGGCTTAAAATACAGGAGAAATCTATAACAATTATACATTAAGTTTGCAATATACAATTTTGCTGACTTTTGTATCATTATGTTTTTAAAATAAATGGGGAACAAAAATTATCTTCCTTCACTGGGTTTCAAATCCAAATTAACAGATTTTTCAAGCCCTAAATTTAAAAAAGCCCTGTGTCAAAACTACTGTATGATGGGAAAATGCTATGGTAAAACCTAAGTATATGTTAACAAGAGTAGGTGGGACACGTCTCATTAAAAAAACAAAACAAAACAAAAAACACAAAAAAAACTTCTCTAAATATATTTTCCTTTTACTTAATTTAAAATTATAGACTAAGAATTCCACTAATTTTTTTCAAATATATGAAATATTTAACCTAATGAGAAATTGAAAAACTGGAAGATGACAACATTTATTTATTATGTCCACGTACTTCAAGAAGAAATATCAAAGCAAATACACATTATATAGCAGTATCTGGTTCCAGTGCAATCCATTCCCACCAATATCAATGAAAACTTTAGAAGTTTATCCCAAGGTAATTTTGCATGAGATCTATGATGAAAAACTAGTGTTATTTAAAGACAGAATGTTAGTCCTAAAACCATTCATGCATTTTAAGTTATGTCACTAAATTATTTTTTTAACAAAGAATCAACGTGTCACTCAATTCTGCATACACACACATACAGGCATATGCACACCACTTCTTCCTTTCTTCAATTGGCAAATATAATAGGAGAGGACAAGTAAATGCAAGAAGGAATGTGAAAATACCCAATGAATACATCAGATGATTATCCTGTTTGTCAATTCTCCCCTGAAACTAACCAAAACATTATACATTTTTTAACCACAAATGGGGACCACTAGATTAAAATGGCAAATGCAAACACACACATACACGCATGCACACAAGTATTACGAATTCTACAGCTCCATATTGTACCACCCTTTATAAAATCAGTAGGGTAGACCATTTTATGTTTTTACTAATACACCATGCTTCTCTGTATCAGAAATTACCTGTACATGGAAGCTAATCAATTTGACCCTAAGTATATTCAATATTTGTTTCTAATAACAAAACATATAATAGAGTTCTACTCTTAGAACAAATGGTTTTCCAGTAGAAAAAATAATCTATAATCTGGAAACTAGATAAAATGCATTTTCAATTACTAATTCCTAACTAATACACTTAAGTTGTTTTTTAATTAAAATAAATCTGAAGGGCACCTGGCTGGCTCAGTCGGTTGGGCATCCAACTCTTCTTGATTTCGGCCCAAGTCATGATCTCACAAACATGAGACTGAGCCCCGCATTGGGCTCTACACTGCACGTGGAGCCTGCCTGAGATTCTCTCTCTTTCTCTCTCTCCCTCTCCCCTTCTTCTCCCCAGCTTGCACTCTCTCTCTAAAATAAAAAAATAAAATAAATCTGAAATAATAACCCACTGGAAAAAAACTATTTCTAGACTATTTCTTCTGCCTAAGTCTTTAATATCATAATTGAATTATGTCTAGTCAAATGTGTAATTGCTTTACTCACAAATAAATATATCCTAGTCTACTGCACAAAGAAAAGTCTTAAGAATTCTTCTGTAAAAGAAAATTTTAATTACACAAGATACTAATTTTCTAATAAATTTAATTACCAAATGAAATTTATATTGCTTATTTTCCTTATATGAATTAAATAGGAAAATAAAATCCTTTCTCATTTTTAGTTCTCATCTACTATTCCAAGGCTACATTTTTGGATGTAAAAATAAAAGATGTTCTTTATTGAAACTATATCCTTATTTTTCATCGAAACATTACATTTTGATATATTAAATAGAGATAAAAAAATTTAAATTTCTAACCCTACAGTTACTATAATGTGTGTCTATAAGGGAAACAAAAACACAAAATAAGCACAAAATAAGTCTATTAACATTCACAGGAAATCACAGTAACTTTAAACTGTGAAACACTGCCCTCTACAGTCCACTGAATTAAAAGACAATTCAATTTATCTAAATCACCATTCAATCCAGCCAAGGAATTCTGGACATTCCTGCCTTGTTTTTGTAGCAAGATTCTTCTACACTACATAAAGCTCTTTTTAAAAATAGGTTTATCCTAGGGGCGCCTGGGTGGCTCAGTCGGTTAAGCGTCCCACTTCAGCGCAGGTCATGATCTCACAGTTCATGAGTTCGAGCCCTGTGTCGGGCTCTGTGCTGACAGCTCAGAGCCTGGAGCCTGCTTCAGATTCTGTGTCTCCCTCTCTCTCTGCCCCTTCCCTGCTCATGCTGTGTCTGTCTCAAAAATAAATAACCATTAAAAAAAATAGGTTTATCCTAGATAAATGCCTATTTCAAATATTCTTCAATTTTAAAGTTTCTCCTCTCTGGCTCACCCAAAACTACATGTGCAGTTAAATAGGCACATTAACTTTCATGTTCCTGCATAAGGAATACACTACTTAAGCAAATTAAAATCTAACCCAATTAATCCATATACAACGTACCTGAGAAAACATGAACACAAGCCATATAAAGAGGAATAAAGACACTGCATTCAGAATTCAATGTATACAACGTCTTAACTCAATTTCCTATTACCTTGGCACTATTATAATTGGGAAAGCTATATAAAGCAAAACAACCCTTCCCGCAGCATCACACATGACACAACTGCCAGATCATTTCAATTCAACATTTACTGATCCTCTTCTGTTTCAGATACTGTCCTGCTACAAGGAATATAAATATAATCTTAATTTTGGGTAAATTTGTAATATAATAGAAAAGAAAGAAAAATTAAATTCAAAGTGCTAAGCACAAGGGTGCTTGGGTGGCTCAGTCGGTTAAGCATCTGACTCTTGATTTCAGCTCAGGTCATGATCTCTCGGCTCCTGAGTCTGAGCCCTGCTGTGCTGATGGCGTGGAACCTGCTTGGGATTCCTGTGTAAATAGGACCTACACACCTCTGTAAACCATAATCCCCACAACTGTGTATAAATTCCAACTCACTTCATTCTTTTATGTTAATGGCCTTGTCTCTGCAGGCATTTCTCTTTTTTTTTTCTTTTTTGTAACCTTGGTCTAAAAAGCTGTAATCAGGATCATAGAAAAGGTCAGAGCTAAAAAATACATTTATAATCAACATAGATTATACTTAAAACAGCAAGAATGGTAGGAAGAAACATCAACATAAGCTGAATCCTTGGGCAAAACAGTATTTAATCATGCAGGCTTCATGCTTTATGAATATTTCTATCAAGTCAAAAATGGCCTTTACCACATTCACAACTTCATTCAAAATTCATTTTCCCTGTGTGTTCCCTTCAGCAACACTGTTAGTCCTTAACCATAAATGATGAGTTTTCTATTTATCTCAAGGTAGTTTTTTTCAGAAGTTAAAATAACACCATGCATATCTCATGCTCTATAAATGCTGCTGAATTAAATAAAGCAATCCCCCTAATACTGAGTGTAAGTTATGCCCTGGAACTTGAAGCAACAAGAGAGGAGCCAGAAAAGGGTTAGAAATACCTCCTATGAGACAAATGTAAAAAGATTAGAGTTATTTGAGAAAGAAGAAATAATCTAAAAACTATTTACTAGATTCCTTCTATGGCATTGCCCAGTGGGCAGCATGGCCAGGATACATAGATGAACCCAGCATGGTCCTAGGCTTTCAGGAGCCTGTGGGCTAGACGTATTATCATCAAGAAAGGTTAGATAAGGCTCTTTCTAATGTGAGAGTTTTAACATATGAGAGACTGTAGCCTAAAGAATGATTCTCTAACATAAGGCAGCCAATGTGCCTTTCATTAAGCACATTAAACTGAATTGGTACCCAATTCAATACCAGTAAGTAACAGTCAAAAAAAGTTAAATCTGAATGATGAGAAAAAGATCAAAGATAAATTTTTGGCAAAAGTAAACATATCTGCCCAGTACTTTTTAATGTAAATTTTAAAAGTTATGACTACATTTATAGGTAAATATACTTACTTCTTTAGATTTATTTATTTTTGAGAGAGAGAGAGAGAGAGTGAGCGCAAGCAGGAAAGGGACTGAGAGAGGGAGAGCGAGAGAATCCCAAGCAGGGTCCACACTGTCAGCGTAGAGCCTGATGCAGGGCTCAAACCCATGAACCGTGAGATCATGGGTAAGTATATTTATACATATGAATTTATGTACTCTATTGTTCAATTGATAGGTAGGACGATGCTATAAAAACCACAGATGAATATAGCAAGTTTTACAAAAGGCTAGATGGCTACTGGACAGCTAGATAACCACTTATTTGGCTATCAGAACAAAAGAGAATGGAGTATCAGTTCTCTCATTTATGCTATTTATCTTCATGTACAATACACGAATATAATACAACAGACACTAGTCTAAAAGTCATCACACTAGTAAGGTAAAGAGAAATAAAGCTATTAACAAGATCCCAAGTAAACATAAAAGTTTTAAAAATCTAAGGAGTCAAAAAAAAAATAAATAAAGAGCAAGAGACTAGATGGTGAGAACCAAGGTATTAACGATACCACTGAAACATACTGAAAGCCTTAGAAATTCCTAAGAGCTGGGGCGCCTGGGTGGCTCAGCTGGTTAAGTGTCCAGCTTCAGCTCAGGTCATGATCTCACCATTCCCGACTTCAAGCCCCACTTAGGGCTCTGTGCTGACAGCTCAGAGCCTGGAGCCTGTTTCAGATTCTGTCTCTCTCTCTCTCTCTGCTCCTCCCCTGCCTGTGCTCTGTCCTCTCTCTCAAAAATAAACATTTAAAAAATTAAAAAAATAAAATAAAATAAATTCTTAAGAGTAAAATCTCATCTTATTCATAGTGAACTTTGCTCCCTCTGGTGGCCACAAGAGGTTTTACTGGAGTAGGCATGGAGGTAGAGAGCAAATACCACTGCAGGAACTGTCCAGATTAACCTCCAACTATATGTCAAATAAATGTTCAACCTATGAAGACCATTTTTTTAAAAGAACGAATTTATAGTTTAGTCTTATAAAGGTATCCATGCATAATTGCACAGTCACAAGTAGATAGATACTTCTGGAAAATATAACTGAAAGAGTATATGATGTGTGGGGCAATATAAAGTTTCATTTGATAGTCTTCTACACTGTTTGAATTTTTATTTGCATATGCCTATATTACTTTCAGTAAAACATTACTTTTTGGACAATATAGAAAAACACCCGAACTTTCTCACAAATTTACAATTAATGAGTCTATTCCTCTTATTCAGAGTAAAAGCCATAATCCTTAGGGTAGACTATTCCCTATGCTCCACTCTACCTCTTCCTACTTCTCTGCCCACCTCCCCATCGCCATACATACCATTCAGTCCTTGCAGTTTCAAAAGCACACTAGGCATGATTCTGTCTAAGGTATTTGCACTGGCTGTCCCATCTATACAGAATGCTCTTCCCCAGACAGCTATATGGCTCACTCTTTCACCCCTTCAAATCTATGCTCAATGTCACCTTTTCAGTGAGTCTTCCTTGACCATCATATTTAAAATTGTAATCCCACCTCCTGTACATCGTCTCCCACTTTCTTTTCATAGCATTAATCACCTTCAAATACACTATAATATTTATTTATTTTATTGCTTATACTTTATAAGCTCCTTAAGAGGAGGAGAGGTTCTCCTTTGTTCATTGTTATATGCCCGGCACCTAGAGCCATAATTTGCACACAATAAATATACAATTAATGAGAATTAATGGATAATATCAGTAATACCTTAACAAATATCCAAAATAGGACCAAAGGGCTCATTTTATATTTAGTTCAACATGAAACAATAATCTCTTACAGATTAGGATAAAAATTTAATTATATATGCAAAATGCATGATATTAATCTTTTGAAAAATGAGATTTACAGAGAGAGCATTGTGTGCGGGGTGTGTATGTGTTTATTTTTGCCTAATACAGGACAAACAGATAACAAGCTCAAATTAAATCATTTTGCTATAGTGCTCAAAAGCCATCATATGGGACTAAAAAACAAAACAGTATCACACTATACACCTTGGAACAAGAATCTTTTCAAAGGAGCTATAAAAATATCAAATATTAGCTAGAAATTATGGAAAAACATTTAATTCTTTAATTTGGAAAATATACTCTTCTAGAACTATTAATATATTTATCAGGCTATAAAAACATATCTTTTTTATCCAGAGTGAGAAATGTATTAAAATTGTTAGAGGACTTACAATTTGGTGTTCCTACTTTATGTCAATGATACCTGTTGAGAAGCAAGGTGGCCACTTCAGAACAGGATTACTGCATGGTTCAGAGCATTCACGTTAAAAAGAATCCTGATCTCCCAAGTGACTAAAGTCAATTAGGTGGCAGTAAGAAAAAGTGACCAGGATACAATTATTCTCCAAATTCACCAAGGTTTTTACAAAATGGTATTGAATATTTGTTAAAACATCAAATTATACACTTAAGATTTATACATTTCACTGTATATAAATTTTACCCTAATAAACAAAAACGCCCTGTTAAAAAATAGTGAACTTCAGTTAATAAGCTTGTTTTTCACAGTACTATAGGTTAACAATTCTGAAAATACTTTCTGTGTAGACGAAGTTTGAACAAATAAGTAAATATATATGAGAATACTGGGAGCTAAGATTGTGTTGGAGAAAGGAGTTACAAGTACGGGAAGAGGGAAGACTAAAATGTACCCAATGTAGTGTTGGGTTGGAATTAGAGGTATGAAAATAAATTTGTGGTTTTTAATATATAAGCACATAAATATATAAGCATAAATATAGGAAATATGAGAGAGGGTTAGGCAGGTGTGTATGCATACATACACACATATGTCTGTATCTATAGTCTGGGTTAGGTACTATACAAATACATACATGAGTATTGTGTATATGTAGACGTTAAGTATATAAGATGTGTATGTGAATACTGTTTTATCTTTTCAAAGAACCAACTCCGGGTTTCATGTATCTGTTTGTTTGGTTTTTTAAGTTCTTACATCATTTACTTCTGCTCTCATCTTTATTATTCCCTTCCTTCTGTTGGTTTGGGGTTTTGTTGTTCTTTTTCCAGCTCCTTTAGGTGTAAGGTTAAGTTATTTGAGATTCTTCTTGCTTCTTGAGGTAGGCCTGTATTGCTATAAACTTCCCTCTTAGATCTGCTTTGGAGCATCCCACCCAAAAGTTTTGGACTGTTGTGTTTTGATTTTCATTTGTTTCCAATTTTTTTTTTTTTATTTCTCCTTTGATTTCTTGGTTGACCTATCCATTGTTCAGTGGCATATTTTTAACCTCCATCCATTTGTGGTGTTTCTAGTTTTTTTCTTTTGGTTGATTTCTAATTTCAGCATTGTGGTCAGAAAAGATGCACGGAATGACCTCAATCTTTCTGCATTTTTTGAGACTTATTAGGTGGCCTAATAGGTGATCTATTCTGGAGAAGGTTCCATATGCACCTGAAAAGAAAGTGTGTTCTGTTTCAAGATGGAATGCTCTGCATATATCTGTTAAATCCATCTGGCCCAGGGTGTCATTCAATGCCACTTTTTCCTTGTTCATTTTCTGTTTGAATAATCTGTCCATTGATGTAAGTGAGATGTTAAAGTCCCATACGATTATTATATTACTATTGACTAGTTCCTTTATGTTTGTTATTAACTGTTTTATGTATTAGGGTGCTTCCATGTTGGGTTCATACATATTTATAATTGTTATATCTTCTTGTTAGATTGTCTCCTTTATTATTATATAGAGTTCTTCTTAGTTTTTTTTTTACAGACTTTGTTTTAAAAGTTTATTTTGTGCAATATAAGTATTGCTATTCTGGCTTTCTTTTGATATCCATTTGCATGATAAATGTTTCTCCATTCCCTCACTTTCAATCTGCAGGTATTTGAAATAAGTCTCTTGTAGGCAGCATATAGATGGGTGTTTTTTAAATCCACTCTGTCACCCTGTGTCCTGATTATAGCATTTCATCCTTTTACATTCAAAGTAATTATCAAGATATATGTATTTATTGCCATTTTGTTACTTGTTTTGTGGTCGTTTCTGAAGTTTTTCTCTGATCCTTTCTTCTCTTTCATGGTTTCCTGGTTTTCTTTAGTGATAGATCTTTTGTTTTTATCATTTGCATATATATTAGCGGTTTTTGATTTGTGGTTACCATTAGGTTTGTATATAACATCATCTGCACAGAGCAGTCTATATATTAAGTTGATAGTCATTTAAGTCTGAACCCATTCTTTACTCTTCCTCACATTTTAGGTATATGATGTCATATTTTACACCCTTTTGTTATTTCCTTGACTGCTTTTATACAGAAATATTTATGTTTACTGATTTTGTGTTTCTTACTTCCATACTGTCACTTTTGGTCTCTCCTTTCCACTCAAAGTCACCTTTAATATTTCTGGTTTAGTGACTAAATAAAAAAAGTTAGACTGTTAGACTAATGTGGTTTCCCTTGTATGTGTCTGTCTTGTCTCATTACTTAAATTTTATTTTTTTTAATCACTACATTTTGCCATTTTAGTTATAATGTGTCTTGGTGTGGATCTGCTTTTGTTGATTTTGTTGGAGTTTCTGTGTGGCTCCTGGATCTGGAGATCTGTTTCTTTCCTCAAATTAGGGAAGTTTTTGGCTATTATTTCTTCAAATAAATTTTCTACCCCCTTTTCTCTCTTCTTCTTCTGGAGTCCCTGTAACATGAATGTTATGTTTGAGGGAGTCACTGAGTTCCCAAAGTCTATTCTCATTCTCCCTAATTTTCTTTTCTCTCTTTTGTTTAGCTTGATTACTTTCCATTACTCTGTCTTTGGGGTCATTAATTCATTCTTCTGCTTCTTCCAGCCTGCTCTTCATTCCATCAAGTGTATTTTTTTATTTCATTTATTCAAAACTTTATCTCTGCTATGTTATTCCTCATCTCTGTTAAGGGTCTCATTCATGTCTTCCACTCTTTTCTCAAGTCCAGGTAGTATCTTTATGATCATTATTTTTTTTAGTAAGAGAGTAAGAGAGTGAATAAGTTGGGGAGAGGAGCAGAGGGCAAGAGAAAGAATCTTCAGCAGGCTCCACACTCAGCACAGAGCCCTATATAGGGCTTGATCCCACAACGATGGGATCAGGACTTGAGCCAAAATTAAGAGTCACATTCAGCCAACAGCCACCCTGTGATCATTATTTTAAATTGCCTATCAGGCATGTTACTTCTATCTGTTTCACTGAGATCTCCAGCAGTGGCCTTGTCCTGTTCTTTCATCTGGGACAAATTCCTCTGTTGTCTCATTTTGCCAAAGTTTCTGTGCCTCTTTCTCTGTGTTAGAAAAGTCAGCTACTTCTTGTGTTCTTGAGGGTAATGGCCTTATGAAGAAGACGTCCTGTAGTGTCCTGCAGTGTAGTGTCCCCTGTTTCCCAGGACCTGGTGTTTCAGGGAGTGCCTCTAATGTGTGCTGTGTGTGCTCTGCTGTTGTGTCCTGGCTGCTTTTTTCCTTCAGGACAGTTGTCTGCAGAGACTCTCTTTGCCTGTTGTGGGCAGTGTTTTGTCTCTGGCCTGAATGTGGTTAAGTTTTAAGTAGGTGTGCTCTGATCTGCTTGTGAAATGTGACCTGTCACCACTGCCTCCAGAAGTGAGGTCCTGCAAAACTCCCAGAAGGGAGATGTGGTATGGACAACAGTCTGGGCTGGTCGTTTGGGGAGGGGTCCTGCCATCCTGGGACTGAGACAAGCCTGACTGGGAAGGGTGGTTCCAACGAAACATGGGGTGAAGGGCTTAGTGTAAGCAAGTTAAGTAGCAAGTGTTGGTGATGGGCTGGTTCCCACAGGCTCTGTTCTTTTTTTTTTTTTTTTTAATATATATATGAAATTTATTGTCAAATTGGTTTCCATACAACACCCAGTGCTCATCCCAAAAGGTGCCCTCCTCAATACCCATCACCCACCCTTTCCTCCCTCCCACCCCCCCCATCAACCCTTAGTTTGTTCTCAGTTCTCAACAGTCTCTTATGCTTTGGCTCTCTCCCACTCTAACCTCTTTTTTTTTTCCTTCCCCTCCCCCATGGGTTCCTGTTAAGTTTCTCAGGATCCACATAAGAGTGAAACCATATGGTATCTGTCTTTCTCTGTATGGCTTATTTCACTTAGCATCACACTCTCCAGTTCCATCCACGTTGCTACAAAAGGCCATATTTCATTTTTTCTCATTGCCACGTAGTATTCCATTGTGTATATAAACCACAATTTCTTTATCCATTCATCAGTTGATGGACATTTAGGCTCTTTCCATAATTTGGCTATTGTTGAGAGTGCTGCTATGAACATTGGGGTACAAGTGCCCCTATGCATCAGTACTCCTGTGTCCCTTGGATAAATTCCTAGCAGTGCTATTGCTGGGTCATAGGGTAGGTCTATTTTTAATTTTCTGAGGAACCTCCACACTGCTTTCCAGAGCGGCTGCACCAATTTGCATTCCCACCAACAGTGCAAGAGGGTTCCCGTTTCTCCACATCCTCTCCAGCATCTAGAGTCTCCTGATTTGTTCATTTTGGCCACTCTGACTGGCGTGAGGTGATACCTGAGTGTGGTTTTGATTTGTATTTCCCTGATGAGGAGCGACGCTGAACATCTTTTCATGTGCCTGTTGGCCATCCGGATGTCTTCTTTAGAGAAGTGTCTATTCATGTTTTCTGCCCATTTCTTCACTGGGTTATTTGCTTTTCGGGTGTGGAGTTTGGTGAGCTCTTTATAGATTTTGGATACTAGCCCTTTGTCCGATATGTCATTTGCAAATATCTTTTCCCATTCCGTTGGTTGCCTTTT
>NW_024412426.1:7526083-7614602 GCF_014898765.1 Herpailurus yagouaroundi
CTTCTGCATGTTGCTGTCCAGTTCTCCCAGCACCATTTGTTAAAGAGACTGTCTTTTTTCCATTGGATGTTCTTTCCTGCTTTGTCAAAGATGAGTTGGCCATACGTTTGTGGGTCTAGTTCTGGGGTTTCTATTCTATTCCATTGGTCTATGTGTCTGTTTTTGTCCACAGGCTCTGTTCTTATGCTGTGGGGCAGGTGAGGGCAATGGCATCTGCCAGTTCCTTTGTTCCTGGAGGGATTTCTCCATGAATTCTGCCTCTCTGGCATACACTCTGAGATGAGCTAATAACTTTCCCACTGTGCCAGAGGCACTCTTCAGATCATTGTTTCCACACTATACATCCACAGGCTGTTTGTCCTGCTTTCTCTCCAAAAGCAGCCCCAATCCCTATAGGCTCTCCCAAGCCAAGCCCACCGACATTGAAAAGTCAAGGTTTTAAGCCCTGCTGGTTGCAAGAGTTCATGAAATCCAGCCCTTCTTAAAACCCTTCCAACCTAACTGCTATGGAGATTCGTTTTCCCCATGTGCTCCCCTGTGTGCTAGTCTGTTTCTCACTCTTCTCCACAACCAAGGCTCCCTTCCCACTGCAGTGGCCACAACCCATTTCCCTTCCAAACGACGTCTCTGTACTTCCTACATTCTTGGATATGGCCTCTTTTCTGCCTTTAGTTATGAAGTTTGTTCTGCCACTCTTCGGGTCAATTTCTTAGGTATTTAGAATGACTTCCTAGTTATCTAGTTGCATCAGTGGGAGAAGGTGAGCCTAGGGTTCTCCTACTCCCCTGCCATCTTACCAAACTCTGCCAATATGTTTTACATCTTAAATTTACATGATATTCTATGCCAATTATACCTCAAAAATCAGGGTGGGAGGACAATTAAGATGAGGTCTGAGGTAGACCCCAAATTCAATGACTGGTGTCTGTGTGAGAAAAAGGAAAGGGAAATTTGGATACAGACACGCAGGGAAGAAGGCCATGTGAAGACACAAGCAGAAACTGGAGTTATGCTGACACAAGTTAAGGAACGCCTATGGCCACTGGAAGCTGGCAGAAGCAAGGAAGAATTCTTCCCTACAGCCTTCAAAGATAGCATGGCTCTGCTAACACTTGATTTTGGACCTCTAGCCTCCAGAACTGTGACAGAATAAATGCCTGTTGTTTTCAACTACAAAGTACCAGTGTTTGGTACTTTGCTATGGCAATTCTAGGAAACTAATATAGCCTATAACATCATGTGCCAAAAAGTAAGAAACTGCTCAAAGAATGATGGACACATATCAAAAGGACACAGGAACCATCTTGAAGGAGCTCCCAGTAGCCAAATAACTAAGGATGAGTAATGGATTATAACTCACTGAATAAAACAGAAATCCCTAAGTATATACAGTACTGATATAAATACATGAAATGCTGGGAGAGCCAATCAGCACATTCTCTGTCAGTAGGCCAGGCTCTGACCACTCTCTACCTAGGCCATTTCTCAGGGTTGTGTGTGCAGCAAGCAACCCTCAAGGATGAGGTAATGTCTTCTCAACTCCTGACAAAGAGCAGGCTTGCTTCCACCTACTATAAAAGGGGTGAATCCCAAAAGTTCAGTGCTCCTTTGCTATAGCACAACCGACTGCATATGTAGGAATCCATCTAGGCCCACCTGCATCATCCCTGTGGGACTTGGGGGATGTGAGAAACCAATGCAAATCAAATGAATCTCATGCAGTTTGCCATGCCATGAATAATAAAGTCCTTTGGCTCAGACCCAGGAGTCTTGTACCTCTGCCAGCATCTAAGAAACAGTAACAGGCTAACTTATTAGTTTGCAAGTAGGGTACAATCCTAGATCTTTCATAGTTCTTGAAAATGAATAAGTAAATAAATAGAGAAAAAGGGAAAGCCCACTTTTACAGCGGAATGCCAAATAATAAATGTAGAAGAAATGATGGAGTTGAAAAATCATTAATGGATGTTAACACTAGTGGATGAAATCTGATTAGGAAAAGGACACATAGTCTCAAAGTATCTCCTCACAAATTACTAATTACAAAGAGAAAAATAGGAACGTTACAGTGGAGAAATCAGGCAGATACCATGTTAAGCAAGTGATCAAAGTTAACATAACCAATATTGGGACAAATAAACATCAAGTATCTCCTGGTATGATGCATTGAGGACACAATTCTGTGGTATTCCTCCTAAAAATGTATAATCTGAATCTAATTATGAGGAAACAGCAGACAAAGCCAAACTGGGGACATTCTACAAAAGAGCTGGCCTATATTCTTCAAACCTATCACAATGAAGAAAGAAAAAGAAAAGCTAAGTAACTGTTGCAGACTAAAAGAGACTAAAGAGACAACTAAATGCAGTGCATGATCCTGGACTGGATGATGGATCAGAATGTTTTAAAATAACTTTGAAGGAGGGGCACCTGGGTGGCTCAGTCGGTTGAGCATCCAGCTGTTGATCTGGGCTCAGGTCATGATCCCACAGCCATGGGATCAAGCCCTGCATCAGCCTCTGCACTGAGTGTGGAGCTTGCTTGGGATTCTCTCTTTCCCTCTCCCTGTGCCCCTCTCCCCACTTGCATGTCTGTGCATGTTCTCTCTCTCTCTCTCTCTCTCAAAATAAATAAAAAATAATAAAATAACTATAAAGCAGATTTTTAAAATAAATGATAAATTTGAATATGGACTATGGATTCAACAGTGATATTGAATTTAATGTTAAAATTCTTGATTTTGAGAAAAGAGAACTACTGCATCCTGTTGACCAGAACGAAAATTGGTACAGCCAAGACAGAAAACAGCATTGAGATTTCTCAAAAAATTAGAAATAGAACCCTCATACAATCTAGTAATTCCACTCTACATCTAGAAGAAATGAAATGAGAATCTTGAAGAGATATTGGCACTCCCATGTTTGCTGCAGCATAATTCACAACAGCCAAGATACAGAAACAACCCAAGTGTCTACCTATGGATGAATAGAGACAGAAGATGGATAAAGAGCCTGGGTAGTTCAGTTGGTTAAGCACCTGACCCAATTTCAGTTCACGTCATGATCTCACAGTTTATGAGTTCAAGCCCCGCACTTTCAGTGCAGAGCCTGCTTTGGATCCTCTGTCCTCCTTTCTCGTGCACATGCTCGTTCTCTCTTTCTCTCTCTCCCCAAAATAAACAAAAATTTTTTAAAAGGCAAAAAAAAAAAAAAAAAAGATGTGTTATATGTAAACAATGGAATATTATTCAGCCATGAGAAAGAAGGAAATACTGCCATTTGTGACAATATAGATGAACCTGGAAGATACTATGCCAAGTGAAATAAATCAAAGACAAATATTGTATGATCTCACTTATATGCAGAATCTGAGGAAATTAAAAAGTCAAACTCAGGGGCGCCTGGGTGGCGCAGTCGGTTAAGCGTCCGACTTCAGCCAGGTCACGATCTCGCGGTCCGTGAGTTCGAGCCCCGCGTCGGGCTCTGGGCTGATGGCTCAGAGCCTGGAGCCTGTTTCCGATTCTGTGTCTCCCTCTCTCTCTGCCCCTCCCGCGTTCATGCTCTGTCTCTCTCTGTCCCAAAAATAAATAAACATTGAAAAAAAAAATTTAAAAAAAAAAAAAAAAAGTCAAACTCAAAGAAGCAGCGAGTAGAGTAGGTGGTTACTAATGGGCTGGTAGGGAATGGGAGATGGGGAGATGTTAGTCAAAGGGTATAAAGTTGCAGCTGTATAGGATGAATACATCTAAAGACCTAATATACAGGCATGATAGGGGTGCCTGACTGGCTCAGCGAGTAGAGCATGCAACTCTTGATCTTGGGGTCATTAGTTCAAGCCCCACATTGGATATGGAGCTTTAAAAAAATAAAATAAATAACATAAAGGCATGATGACTTCAATAAACAATACCGTACTGAATACTAGAAATATGCTAAGAGAGTAAATATCAGGTACTCTCATTACAAAAAAAAAAAAACTATATGGGAAAGGATATATTGATTAGTTTGGCTGTAGTAACCATTTCACTATATGTATATCAAATCATGGTATGTACCTTAAGTGTATACAGTTAGTGCGTGTGTGGGTGTGTGTGGGTGTGCGTGTGGGTGTGTGTACAATGCCCCACAGGGACTCTGAGCCCAGGGATTTAAAAAAAAGGCAATTTCAAAAGAACTCATAACACCAAAAAAGTCCCAATTTTTATAATTATGGTGTAGTTATAGAAGAGAAAGTCCTTGTTCTAAGAAATAATGAAGTATTTAGTGGTAAAGTCTAAAATGGTTCAGAAAAATTTTGAGTATATGCATGTAAATAGAATGCTAAAGCAAACATAAATAAGTGGTGTATCTAAATAAAGACTGTCCAAAAGTTCTTTGTACTATTGCTGAAACTTTAAAAAAAATTTTATCGGGGCACCTGGGTGGCTCAGTCGGTTGAGCATCCAACTTCAGCTCAGGTCATGAGTTCATAGTTCATGGGTTTGAGCCCTGTATTGGGCTCTGTGCTGACATCTCAGAGCCTGGAGCCTGGTTCGGATTCTGTGTCTCCCTCTCTCTCTCTGCCCCTCCCCTGCTCATACTCTCTCTCTCTCTCACAAAAATAAATACATATTTAAAAAATTGTTTTAATTATATGAAGTATACATTAGTTAATAACATACCATTATTAGTTAATATAGTGTTAATGTATTATATATTTGAAATCTGCTAAAGAATAAATACGAAGTGTTCTCAGCACACACACACAAATGGTAACTATGAGAGGTGATGAATACATTAATTAGTTTGTGATAATCATTTCACACTGTATACATATATCAAATACACCTTAAATATATATAATTTTTATTTGTCAAAAAAATAATAATTTATACCAAAATAAAAACTCACCCTTCTTCCCTGGCAAAAAACCAAATAAGGCAAAAGAATTGCCTTGATTAGACCTTCAACAGCACATTCTTGAGATAAGATGAAACATAACAGAAAACATAGTCAAGGGTTTACATTTTTTAATGTTCATTTGTTTTGAGAGCAAGCAGGAGACGGTCAGAGAGAGAGGAGAGAGAATCCCAAGCAGGCTCCACGCCACCAGCAAAGAGCTCAACACAGAGCCTGAAGTCATGAACCATGAGATCATGACCTGAGCTGATACCAAGAGTTGGACACTTAACTGACTGAAACACCCAGGCGCTCCTCAAGGGTTTACATTTTAAAGCATTGCTCATTTCATACTTCATTTTATACTTCACTCCATGGAGCTCTGATTAAATCAGTAGCTGCTTTTATTTGAATTTTTCATGCATATACACATCCGTAAGTTTACATGCAATATATACATTTTATATATATACACAAATATATATGTGTGTAAATACATGTAAATATAAAATGTCGGCTACAGAACGGATAGCAGAGTGGTGAAGAGTGGGGGCCCTGGACTCCTATACATAAAAGTGCATATCACAGCACCATCATTTTTTAGCTGGCTAATCTTGGATAAGATACTAAGTCACTGTGCCTGAATTTCCTCATTTTTATTTTATTCTATTTTTTAAAGTTTACTTATTTTGAGAGAGAGAGAAAGAGAGAGAAAGCACGTGTAAAGGGGAAAAAGAGAGGGAAACTGAGAATTCCAAGCAAGCTCAGTGCTGTCAGCACAGAGCCCCACACAGGGCTTGATCGCACCAACTGCAAGATCATGACCTGAGCTGAAATCAATAGTCAGATGCTTAACCAATTGAGCCACCCAGCTGCCCCTTTTTTTTTTAAGTTTATTTATTTAAGAGAGAGAGAGGGAAAGCGAGAGCAGGAGAAGGGTAGAGAGGGAGACGGACACTTACACTGAGCCACCCAGACATCCCTAAATTTCCTCATTTTTAAAATGAAGACAATAATAGTTTCTAATCTAATTTTTAAGATTCTCGTGAAGATTTCAAAGGATGATACATATAAAGAGCTTAGCACATTCAGCACTGAGAGGCATTATTATTTGTTTGCAGAAACTAGTATCAAAAGAAAATGATTTCTTTAACCTAAAAGATAATGAATGAATACCAAATGTCTTGAGATTTCAGTTATGATCAACTTCATATCAGTCAAAAAGAAAGGGGAAAACAGCTGTGTCAAAGGGGACCAGCTCAGAGTGCTTAAATTAAAAACAAAAATGTAAACAGGGCACCTGGGTGGCTCAGTCGATTAAGCGTCCAGCTCTTGATTTCGGCTCTAGTCATGATCTCACAGTTCATGAGATCAAGCCCCACATCAGGTTCTGTGATGACAGCATGGCACCTACTTGGGACTCTCTCTCCCTCTCTCTGCCCCTCCCCCACCCATGTGCTCTCTCCTCCTCTCTCAAACATTAAAAAAATGTAAACAAAACATAAAATTCCTCTTTACAACTAGATTATGGATGTCAAAATATTTTTAGAACAATGTATTGAAGAATGATCTTTATTTGAAAGTACCTTTGATTCTGCTTGGTTTATTCAAGTTTATGCTCAATAGGAGAGATTTGGATTTTTTTTCTTAAATGTTTATTTTTGAGAGAGAGAGCAGGAGAGGGGTAGAGAGAGAGGAGGACAGAGGATCTGAAGCGGCTCTGTGCCAACAGCAAAAGAGCCCAATGTGGGGCTCAAACCCCTGAACCATGAGATCATGACCTGAGCCGAAGTCACATGCTTAATTGACTGAGCTACCCAGGTGCCCTGAGATTCAGATATTTTTACTTTTTTATTTTTTTTATTATTTTTTTTAACGTTTATTTATTTTTGAGACAGAGAGAGACAGAGAGAGGGAGACACAGAATCTGAAGCAGGCCCTGGGCTCTGAGCTGTCAGCACAGAGCCCGACATGGGGCTCGAACTCACAGACTGTGAGATCATGACCCGAGCTGAAGTCGGACGCTCAACCGACTGAGCCACCCAGGCGCCCCTCTTTTTTTTTTTTTTTTAATTTTTGAGATTAAGATTTTTTTTTTAATTTTTTTTAATGTTTATTTATTTTTGAGACAGAGAGAGACAGAGCATGAACGGGGGAGGGGCAGAGAGAGGGAGACACAGAATCGGAAGCAGGCTCCAGGCTCTGAGCCATCAGCCCAGAGCCTGACGCGGGGCTCGAACTCACGGACAGCAAGATCGTGACCTGAGCTGAAGTTGGACGCCCAACCGACTGAGCCACCCAGGCGCCCCTCAGATATTTTTAAAAAGCATCCTTACTGCCTGTTTAAATTTCCATAAGGAAGAATTATCTAACCACATGGACTCTGTAACCATTTGTAAGAGTGAGAGTTAACACAACTTTATTTAGTAGTAATTAAGGTACTGAAGGTAAGAAATCATAATTTTTGTCATTTACCAGAAGTTGTAAACTCAAGGGCACCTAGGTGGCTGAGTTGGTTAAGCATCTCTCTTTTTTTTTTTTTATGAAATTTATTGTCAAATTGGTTTCCATACAACACCCAGTGCTCATCCCACAGGTGCCTCCTCAATGCCCATCAACCACTTTCCCCCCCCCCCCCCCCCCCCCATCAACCCTCAGTTTGTTTTCAGTATTTAAGAGTCTCTTTGGTTTCCCTCCTTCCCTCTCTGTAACTTTTTTTCCCCCTTCCCCTCCTCCCTGGTCTTCTGTTGAGTTTCTCAGAATCCATATATGAGTGAAAACATATGGTATCTGTCTTTCTCTGGCTGACTTATTTCACTTAGCATAACACTCTCCAGTTCCATCCACGTTGCTACATATGGCCAGATTTCATTCTTTCTCATTGCCAAGTAGTATTCCAATGTATATAAGCGTCTGACTCTTGATTTGGGCTCAGGTCATGATCTCATGGTCATGAGATCAAGCCCCACGTCAGGTTCTGCACTGAACATGAAGCCTGCTTGGGATTATTTCTCTCTCTCCCTCTGCCCATCCTCTGCTTGTGCTTTCTCTCTCTCCCACAATAAATAAACATTAAAAAAAAAAAAAAAAAAGAAGAAGTTCTAAACTCAAATGTCTACATGGGCCAGCCATCAGAAACAGTCAAGTAAAATCAATAGGGAAGAACTAAGACCACAGTGACTGACAAGTACTCACCAAAATGCATTCAAACTCAAGGTTTTTTTTGCTTTCTATTTATGTATTTTTAAATGTTTACTTATTTTGAAAGAGAAAGCAAGCACAAGTGGGGGAGGGGCAGAGAAAGAGGGAGAGACAGGATCCCAAGCAAGCTCGGCACTGTTAGAGCAGAGCCCGATGTGGGGTTTAAACCCACGGGGGCGCCTGGGTGGCGCAGTCGGTTAAGCGTCCGACTTCAGCCAGGTCACGATCTCGCCGTCCGTGAGTTCGAGCCCCGCGTCAGGCTCTGGGCTGATGGCTCAGAGCCTGGAGCCTGTTTCCGATTCTGTGTCTCCCTCTCTCTCTGCCCCTCCCCCGTTCATGCTCTGTCTCTCTCTGTCCCAAAAATAAATAAACGTTGAAAAAAAAATTTAAACCCACGAACTGTGAGATCCTGACCTAAGCTGAAACCAAGAGTCACATGCTTAACCAACTGAGCCACCCAGGCACACCCTCCTTGTTTTGCTTTTTAAACATTGTGCCATGTGTTCAGGCTGAGTTCAGCTCAGAGGGGCACCTATTTTGACCACTGAATTTCAGATATGAAGTTCTTAGGACCTCTATGATATGTATTTGTATGCAAACTTGTTTTATAAAAGATATTAACAAAATGGAATATTTCTGAAAATGAATATTCATGCACATCAAAAACATCAGGAAATGTTTCAATGACTTCAAAAAACCAGTCGTATCATTAAAGATACCCTAAGCTGGTTATCTCTCCCTGTCTATAGTCACAATTAAGATAGATTTTTTTATGTCGTAAGATATAATCTTTAAGACATTTTAAGATTCCATGACTGGGGCGCCTGGGTGGCTCAGTCGGTTAAGTATCCGACTTCGGCTCAGGTCATGATCTCATGGTTTGTGAGTTCGAGCCCTGCATCAAACTGCATGGACAGCTCAGAGCCTGGAGCCTGCTTCAGATTCTGTGTCTTCCTCTCTCCCTGTCCCTCCCCCACTCACACTCTGTCTCTCAAAAATAAATAAACACTAAAAAAAAAAAAAAATTTAAGCAGGATTCCATAATTAATATAACAAACTTCCTTCAAACTGGTAAAACATGTGTACCAATGAAATCAATTATTACCAAAAAAATCTGAAAATCGCTGTATTCATTCATCACTGAAATGTTTTGTCTAAGTATTATTAATAAAAAGTAATAATTTGCATTTTTTAAAGTTTATTTATTTTGGAGAAAGAGTATGAGCAGAGGAAGGGCAGAGAAAAAGAGAGAGACAGAATCCCAAGCAGGCCCCACACTGTCAGTGCAGAGCCTGATGCAGGCTTGAACTCACGAACCATGAGATCATGACCAGAACTGAAATCAAGAGTCAGGCACAACCCACTGAGCCACCCAGGAACCTCTCAATTTGAATTTTTTACATGATACCAAAGTAGTCTTTATTCCACTAAAACACCTGTCAACCATGTTTTTAAATTTTTTTTTCAAATAAAATAGCAACCCCACTGTTATTAAGTTCTTTCTAGATGTTCTCCAATAAGTTACCAGGAAAAAAGCGTACACTTAAGTGAACAACATCCAATACCCCCAAGGTCCAAAGTAATCTCTTTCCACGGGATTCCCTAGCACTCATATTACTACTGTTTTATACTATAATCATATTTTGTTATGTTTTATCTTCTATAATATACTTTAAACTATACAATGGTAGAAAGCATGTCTTACACACATTTTATCCCCATCAAAAAGCATTTTGTACATGTACAGAAGTGTTCATAAAAAAAATCCAAGAGAAACCTACCATTTCTCAAGATAATGATTATCTCATGTTAAACTCTTTCAGGGGCGCCTGGGTGGCGCAGTCGGTTAAAGCGCCGACTTCAGCCAGGTCACGATCTCGCGGTCCGGGAGTTCGAGCCCCGCGTCGGGCTCTGGGCTGATGGCTCAGAGCCTGGAGCCTGTTTCCGATTCTGAGTCTCCCTCTCTCTCTGACCCTCCCCCGTTCATGCTCTGTCTCTCTCTGTCCCAAAAATAAATAAAAACGTTGAAAAAAAAATTAAAAAAAAAAATTCTCTATAATTCAGAGGAGTTCTCAGAATCAGTAGTTGGTTATGTTAACATTCAAGCAACAGCATTTTGAGACAAGTAAATATTATAATAACTTTACAATCTTTTAAGAAAATAAAACTTTAAAAATGTTACTTAAGCCTACACTTGGTTTTAAACCTTTATTTGAGAGACGAAGATCATGTTTTTGGAAAGCATTATTTACAATCATCAAATCTTACCTGAGGATTCCAACCTGGATCTAATTTCTTAACTACTGCAATGTATTCCTGCATTGCTTGACTGGGGCTTGAATCACCAAGGGCTTTCCATGCTTCCCTACAGTAAAGAATATCCAAAATGACCTATCATTAACTATGGAAATAATGCAAACAGCACATTCCTTTTTAGTATTAAAAAATTGGCATACACATTTTAAGGATGTGGGATATAGATCTAATAAGCCACAGATGAGTAGGTCTCTTTTTGCATTTACCTTGGTCTATACCAATGCACACCTTATATCCCACCACCTAAGGAGCCTTTTTAAACACTTTTTCCTAATCACCCTCCCCCATGAAATTTTAGTAACACAGATACATTGTATAACAATTGAATTTTGGAAGATCACAAACCACTATAATATCGAAGATTTTATAACTCCCCCAAACCCACCTTTCATCCCTATTGAGAATGTATGATCTACAGACCAATAAAAGTAGTTTCCACCTTTTGAATTAACTGTGCTTATAGCATTTCAGTAACATAGGAACCAATCAGCACAAGAAACAATATTTCCTGGGAAAATACTTCAAACTTCTTATTTAAGCTATGAGAAATACACCTTTCCCTTCTGCTGTTATCTCATCTGTAAGCTGCCAGTAGTGGGTCGTGAGACAGGGACTTCAAAAGTGAGGGGTGGTAAGGACAGAGATAAGAATTCTAATGAGTAAGAAGGTAGGGACTACTTGCAATATAAATACCAAGAGTAATATTTTAATCCTGTGCCCCCTTCTGGGTCATCCTTTTCTTCTTTTTTCTTCAAGCTGCCAAGATAGGCTCTTTCTTGGTTTTGTCCTCCCCGTTCTGCTTCCAACCAGGAAGTAGATCCACTGATCCAGCACAAAACACAATTCAGTGCCACAGGTTTTTACCACCTTCCTGCTCCCATAATGAATGTAACATCTTGCTGAGGTTTTCCAAATTTATTTTTACTGGCTCTCCTGAGTCAATAAATGAATACATCCTAACACTCTATCTCTAAATACATCAGCATATTTCAAAGTGAGGAAATTTAACATCAATACCGTTATATAAATATATAGACTACCTTCAGATTTCCCTCATTACCCAATAATGTCCTGTATAGATTTCTTCTCCTAGACCAGGAGCCAATCAAGATTCACACATAGCATTGATTTCATGTATCTTTAGCTTTTTCTGTCTTCCATGATATTGACATTTTTTAAGAGTCCAAACCAGTTGTTTTATAAAAGATCTATCAATTTGGATTTCTCTGATTGTTTCCTCACCTACAGTGTTCTTGCCAAAAATGATCAATCATGATTAGAATCAGGTTAAATGCTTTGGCAAGAGCAATATATAGGTGAGTGTCCTTTATCATGCATCACATCAGGGGGCACATAACATCACTTTGTCCCATCATCAATGATAAGATTAAAGACCTAGAAGCAATATCTCCCAGTTGTCTTCCTTGTAATTAAAAAGTAAACGGTGGGTCAGAATTGCGTAAATGCTGCTCCTCAGTAGTTTTTCATCTAACGGTTTCAGCATCCACTGATGATTCTTGCTTGAATTATTATGTGGTTGTAAAATCAAAACTTTTTAAAATTGCTAAAAACAATGAAAAAACAGGCAAGCATATAGGAAAAAATAATGCTGAAGTTATGAAATTTTTTAAGTTAAAACAAAAAAACAATAAAAGTTTCATCAGCTATTCTCTACAACGGTAACAAAGTGTCAGAGAACTAGTTGTCATCATTAGCAAAGAAAGATGCTGCCAGAATGGAGATCAAAGCAATGCCTCCTTTACTGAGAATGTCCTACACCAAAAAAAGCTGAACTAAACAGGGGCTTAATGACATAACTGATTTGCATTAAGTTCAAGCTTTGCATCTCTCTCTTTACGGCTGGGTAACAGCTGTCGCCAGAGAGGCAACTTGTCAGGGACCACATTTTGAGGAGCACTGCTCTAAAATGTAAAGTTAGAATCCTTTTCTAGCACCCTTCTCTCTACAACCATATTTTTTTTTAAACCCCATCCTTTATACTGTTAATCCCAAGACTGACACTCCAAAGTCCTTCCTTCTGTAACTAAGGGTCCCTGTTGTACACGATTGCTCTTTTTTCACTTAGGTAAGAGTAAATAAGGCCTCATATGATAAGAAGGAACCTCTGAATTATAAGTAAAAAAACTGGGGAGGGTATAATTTTTTCTTACAGATTCAGGAAAGAAATGGACTCAGTATCTTCCCCCCCACTTTCTCCCCAACAGATTATTATAAGCACGTCTTCACTGTGGTGTGGGTAGGGCAAGGAACAGAAGAGCAATAGAAATGAGAAGATAAAATTGGGGCAGGGGTGAGGGGTAAAAATGAGGATTTATCCTGTTCTCTGTTCCCATCCTCCTGTCCTTCTTCCAAAGATTCTTCCAGGGGACAGAAGTGGTGATCCATTAGGGGCTGTATGACAGGATAGGAAAATCTCAAGGAATAGCTCTTATGGTCACTGTCTAAGAAGCTATTCATATGTAAGAAGTGTATGTCTGTTGTGGACTAAGTATATACCAACATCATGGTATGAGAATCCTTTAGGATACTTAGCTAAAAGCGGATTCTTTTAATCTCTCTCCCAATTGCCTGTTGTTAGTACAGTCTATAGCAGAGAGATTAACATAAAAATAATTCTTTAATCCGCTCACTACTTTCTAATTCTTAAACACCTAAACCATTTCCAACAACCTCATTAGATTCCAAGAATTTCTTACCATTTTTGCTTTCCTTCAAAATCAAAGAAGCTTGGTTTAGGAGTATTACAATTTCCAACTTTGACCTAATTGAAGGGAGGGGGAAAAAAATCAAGAACTTATTTTTCAAAGAAATACCAGAGAAACTTTTTATTTTCAAATTTATTATGTATACTTAGTAACTATAGATTAGAAAATATCTATATAAAACAACAAAACTTAACATTCTTCGCAAAAGCAAACAAAAAACAAACTTTAAATAAAGGCTGCTTTGGCTTACCACATAAAACAACTGTTGTCTAACACTGTGATACACAAAAAAACATGGGTAACAAACACTGGCATTCCTAAACTAGTAGACAAATTATATATGTAAGGCAAATTATAAATACAGATTATGTAATCCTTATTACCATTTATTCTATTGAAGAATTTTTAAACATGCAAAAAACAAGATTTATAGTACAATTTATCAGAATTCATAACATTGTTTATGCTGATTCTCATTACATTATTAGCATTTTCTCTCTCCCAAATTCCAGGATAAAGCACACTATTTGTAAAGTATCCCATTATGAAACTAATCAGTACAAATATAGATGCTGAAAGCCGTGCAAAAAATTTTCAAGGGTTTTTCAACAACAATATAAATTCTATCTACTCCACAATAATCTTTTCTTGTTTGTGGTCAATACTTATTTGTAAAACCTCAAATAACATTTGTAGTAAAACTATACAATAATTATTTTCATTGTGAATAAACAAATGAAATTCACACAAGTGTTGAATTCATTATACAGCCCCTGATTCCCACTGGCAGAAGTAATCTCTCTTTCTGATGAACTCTCACAGCATTTACTCTGTATACCTCTGAAAGCACTTTTCACTTTTACCTGGTACTAGAAAATTTTGTGTAAAGTCTCATCTTTCTGTCAGAACACAGCTGCTAGGAAACCATTCCTAACACATTCATTGCACCTTATATAATGCCTAATCTAAGGTTGTTAAAAATGCTTGATGAATGTGGAATGAATATGTCAGGCACATGTTCAACCAAATATCTATTTTTCCTAATGCTAAATACCACAACCCGACCCCATCTACTTCTCAGAGACCTACTCACTATCTACTATTACTCTTATACACTTGAATTTTGCTAAAATCAAACTGATGGTCTACTCGCTAACCAGGCAGATCTACTCACTGCTTTAGGGATTTTTATTCTGTTTTGCTCATGTTATTGCCCTCACATGAAATGCCTTCTCTTCCTTCAGCCTTTCAAAATGCTACACCTTTTAGTCCCACTCAAAAGTTCAGATGTAAGAACCCTTTCAGTCTACAATGATTTCATCCATCTCTGAATTCATAACAATAATCATCTCTATCATTTGTTTAGCAAATAATCACATGGCCCTCAGATGAATATTAAAATGTACCTTTACCCAGGAGTAGATCTATTATAATGGGACCAAAAGGGGAAACAGTGAGAGAACAGGAACTGCATTTCTTGATCACCATAAAACAAAAGTTTCACACGTTACGTCAACTGGGCCATACAACTCATTTGCCTGTTACGTTTGCCATTACAAACTCATTTTATAAATGTGTACAGAGAAACTGAGGAGGGGTGCTGGAGTTCACACGTTACATTAGCAAATCCTGAATTAGTAGTCAGGATTTGAATTTAGGACTGTTTGACTCCGAAGTCCAATATTCCTTTTCTATACCACTTTGCTTTACATACCACATAGAATCTAGGCTTCAGTTCTGGCATCTCTAAAATCACCCAAACAGATGGATTATTAGAAGCATAAGAGAAACTATGACACATCATAAAAACAGCTGCAGTTACTACCTTTGGTTTTTATCCAGACACCAGCCAGTGGCAGAAACAAATACAGTATCTATTCTCCATTTCTCCTACACGAAATCTTGGCCAGACACATGGTCATCCAGCTAAACATTACATGTGGTCACGCAACTTGAGCCCAGGTTCAAGGGACGAGATGTGTGTAAAAGTGATATAAATATCTTCCTTAATGGGGTGGCTGGGTGGCTCAGTTGGCTAAGCGACTGACTTTGGCTCAGGTCATGATCTCATGGTTTGTGAGTTCGAGTCCTACATTGGGCTCTCTGCTGTCAGCGCAGAGCCCACTTGGGATCCTCTTTGCCCTCTCTCTCTCAAAAATAAACAAACATAAAAAAAAGGAAAGAAAGGGGGGCTTGTCCTTCCCTTTCCCTGAGCCCTCCCTCACTAGAACATGCATGTGGTGATGGTGAGCCATCTCTGGCCAGGAAAAGAGGATCTAAGGGGAACAGTTATAAAACTTTTTGGTCTCATGATGCCTTTATTCTCTTAGAAAATGAGGACCCCAAGAAGCTTTATGTGAGTTGTCTCTATCAATATTTACCATATTAAAAATTAGAAGACTTCTTAAAATATGCATTAACTCATTTAAAAATAAACTCATTAAATTAATAACAAAATTTTATAAAAGTAACTATGTGAAGCAAAAAAACTTTATTGAGAAAAGTGACATCATTTTACATTTTGCACCTCTTTAACATCTGCCTTAATAGAAGGCAGTTGTATTCTCTTATCTATTTCTGTATTCAATCTACTGCAATATGTTGCTTTGTTTGAAGTATATGAAGAAAATGCAGCTTCACACAGATTTGTTGTTAGAAATGAGAGAAGAATTTAGCAGCATTTTCAGATAATTGTGGATATTCTTCTTTGATTCCACACCAAAACTCAACAAGTGGCAGTTTCTTTAAGGTTAGATGCAATGTGGACTCTGAGGTCCTATCAATGAACTTTTCATACTGTTACAATAAAATCCATTGGTCTGACTTGCACTTCGTTTTTTTTTTTTTTTTTTTTAACGTTTATTTATTTTTGAGAGAGACAGAGCGTGAGCGAGGGAGGGGCAGAGAGAGAGGGAGACACAGAATCTGAAGCAGGCTCCAAGCTCTGAGCTGTCAGCACAGAGCCCGACGTGGGGCTCAAACCCATAAACCACAAGATCATGACCTGAGCCAAAGTCGGAAATCCAACCGAGCCACACATGCACCCTAACTTGCACTTTGAATGGATCTTTTACCCACACACAATTTGTAACATTTCATGCAATATTTGGAAAATATGGTTCACTGAGTTGTGCATTCCTCCCAAATGTTGACACAGTCCATTACACAAAAGCAAAAGTTTACAATCATTAAAATCACCATTAATCTCATCAAAAAGTTTTTAAGTATTAGGAAGCTGTTTGGTTCATACGGCAGATACAGATTTTCCAAACTACTAATTTCACTTGAAGGTTCAAATGTTACCATTGGCAACAAATACTAACAGCTTTTTTCCTTAAAGTGACTGGCTCACTTTATTCACTTTGAAGAAACTATCTCCCAAATACTCAAATTTGAACAAGCATAGTTTATCTGTGACTTGTTCTATTAAAGAAAAATGGTATTTCATGAAAAAACTGGATAGCTCAGCTTGCAACTCAAAAATTACACAAGTGTTTTTCCTCAAAAATAGCCAATATAATTTAGTGTGCAGAAGTGCCTTGGGTGTACCCTGCATTTCATCACACACAATACTAAAGACTCCTACTCAAAAATTAATATTAATAAAAATCAATGATTTTTACTGCTTTATCAAAGACATTTTTAAGTGAAATTGGATTTTTTTTTTTTTACTCTGAGTACATAGTGGTAAAAATACCAGACTACTAGTATAGTTTGCTGCCACTGCCTCGATTCGTACTGATGCATCACCAGTTTCATCACATAGGAAAAAAGCAAACAGTGTATTAGTATTATTACAAAAATAGTTTTGACCTTACAGATCTCCTGAGAAAGTCTCAGGGATTCTCAGGGATCTCTAGACCATAATTTGAGAACTGCTGCCTTGAGGGATGACAGAACTACTGGACAGAAAAAGACCAAGCCCCTGGATGATCTCATGAAGCAGAGCCACCCTACCAGCTCTAGATCACCTACCTCCACACCATTATGTGCAATGAAAATAAAAGTTCAGCAGCTGACCCTGTATTCTGACACAGAAGCTTTTGTATTCCCAAATTCAAAGAACAGTTCTGGATCAGAAAAGACTGGAAAAACAAAACTACAGGATTTTAGGACTTGATGAGCAACAGTTTCCAAATGATTAAATAATGAATCATGAGCTATAAAGCAGAGTTATAAAAGGTACCATTTTAAAAGAACATCTAAACGCTGTTCTCTCTGATATATATAATACATCCAGTGCCTTGAAAGAGAGTATTTTAACAAAGGGTGCTAATAGCAAATGCCAGTGAATCATGTGACCAGGTCAAAGTAAGAGAACATGCTGAGTATCCTCACTGTGCTCATGCTGAAGGCTCCTATAAAATAAAGCCAAAAGGAGTTTAAAATATTCATTGTCCTAGAGTTTTCACAGGTGTCAATTAGTTATCTTTTGCTGCTAATGCAGAGAATCAAAAAACTGTTAATTTGTGTGATCTTTTTGAAACTTCACTAAAAGATAATTTTGGAACTACAGGCTTCTCTGAAACTAAAAGAGCTACTATGTTAGGTAAGTTTAGGGCTCTGCCCAAGAAAAGAAGATTCACAGCTCAGCTTATTTTTATCATCTTCCTGGGGACAACTTTACCTCATTCAGCCTACAAAATACAGTGCTATTCCAAAACAAAACATAATTGTTTCATGAGAAATTCTGATTCATGATGCAGAAATTATATTGGAATTTCAACTTTATTACTCTATCAAAGATGCTATTTTTAACACTATCTCAGGATTCTGTTAAAAGTAAAATATTTATAAGAGATTGATAAAAATTGTGTCCCAATGTCATATCTAAGTAAACATAACCTTATTCCCTAATAATGAAAAATTTTATTTCCAGATACAAAGTATTTCTAAACACCTTAACATCAAACTCTTATAAGGGTGAGGGGCACACCTCTTTCAGTATATCTGGATGGAGTATACTTGAGACAGAATCGTTAGCAGCTGACAGGTGACTGCAGTTCACTGGTAACTTAGAAATCAGATATTTAATAATTATGACTCTAATATCAGTAGATAAGGTTATGTCCCAGAAAGAAAAAGAATGTTCTCCAGCAAATTTATAGGAAAAGTCTTATACTGCCCAAAGAATTATTATTCAGACATGTTAAAGGTCCTAGGACAACGTTCAATAAACTCTTGTTAAATCATTGCACATCTCATTTTAACGTTATTTGGACAGGGCAAATAACCAAAGAAAAATTAGATATCCACAACTTCTGCAAGAAAGCAAATTCCAAAGCCAATTCAGGGGCAATTTTCATTCAACACTATTATATCATACATATCTACAGCTCTCTCAAACCACTTTAACTGATATTCATAACTGAAATTCATCAATCTTCAAAATTCATCAATACTCTACTCAGCATATTCACTTGAAGAATACAGAGGGACCCTCAACTATTTTTTCTAAAAGGAAACAGGAGGAAATAGATACCAAGAAGCAAAAGACAGGGGAAAATTTTTTAGTAAAATAAAATGGACTATTACCCAGAACGTCATTGCTTCCAGTGTTCCAAAGAGATGGAGTCTTCCTAAAATGTTATTTAACTCTTGTTAGCAATTTTTCACATGTTTAAATCTAGATGCCTCATGTAACTTTTTAAGTCTCTTAAAGGCAAATACCATCATGGTTTTCTTCTTTGCACTCCTGGAAGGCATAACACCCAAGTGTTTTGCACATAAAAGATGCTGTGTATTGGTTGATTATGATAAAGCAAGTAATTATTTTTACTTCTGGTACCTTTGATTCTTTGAATGATAAATTAAATATGTCTTACATAACATTATGATTATTATTTCCAGGTAAAGTTCAGAACCTTAGAGAGAGTCCAGGAGCTACAACCTAGTTCTAGTTCTGATTTTCTGTATGACCCTAGGCAAGTTATCTACTCTTTTTGGGCTTCCCTTTCCTGCAAAAGAAGGGGATTATTTCACCTGGTGTTTACTAGCTCTAAAATTTTTATAATTGTATCTAACAGAAGCATATTTAGCCAAAACGTAAGTCTAGTATATTTAGGACTTTAAAAATCACAATAATAAAAGTGGTAATACTGTATTTTGTATTGCATCACCCTTTTATGACAATTATATAATTTCCTCGGATCTCACAATTTTTTTAACATCACTTCCATATGACCATATTACTTCCATAACTACCTCCATATGACCCTTAGCAACAGTGAGTGATAAATCTTATTTTCTCATCCTCATTTTCTAAAGTTGGTAAAAGCATAAGTACATGGTCACTGTGCAAGTCTGAGAAGTCGTAGAAAACTGACATTCAATGTCCAGTGAACCTTCATCCCTAGGATAGCATATCGGTCCTTTCCAAATTCAGAATGATGCTATTCCTTAATACATGATTACACACACACACACACACACACACACACACACACACACACACACACACACACTTAAACCTAGCCATTACTATTAGTTTTTGGAGGAAAGAGGTCTCCTATGGCTCTCCCGCACCCACCCCTTCCCTGGGACTTTACCTGCTTGTACCTGGCATACAGGTACAAGAGCTGCTCCCTGCTGGCCACTTGAACCAGGCCTTGGAGGTGCGCTGCAGCCTTCTCAAAGAGCTCGGTCAGGCTCCCGGACGCCTCGGTCTCGGGGCTCTGGAGGGATTCTACATCACCGGAGTCGTCCCCCGAGCTCAGCTCGCCGCCGCTGTCGCCCGTGGTGGCCCCCGCGGGCAGGAATGGCGAGGCCATGAGTCCTTGCTCGGTCCGTCCCTCTGTGTCCGCTCGGTGCTCCTCAGACCGGGGGTAACGCCGGCTCGGGGGCCTGGCCCACCAGTCTCGGTCCCGAGCCCGACCTCGAGTCGGACCCGAGCCCACTTACTCTGCGCTGCCTCACGTAACTCTGCCTCGCTCTCACTTCGCTCCCGGGCGTGCGGGGCAGGCTCCGCTATTCTTGACGGCTCTGCCCGGCCCAGCGGGTCTCCCCCGGCTTCCTCAGGCTAACAGCGCGCTCTGGCTCGTCCCGGGTCCCTCCACCGGCGAGCGAGTCTGGGGGCTGCGCAGCTGAGGGATCCGGGAGGAAGGGCGGCAGGCGGCGAGGGCCGGGAGGCGTGCGCGCCGGGCGGGGCGGGGCGGCGTGCGCGCGAGGCGGGGCAGGACGGGCGGCGTACGCGCCTGAGCACGCGTCCGAGCACGCGCGCGGGGCTAGGCGCGGAGGCGGTCTCGGCGTTGGACCCGCAAGGGCGGGCGGCCCTGCGTTGGGCGCCCTCCGCGGAGGGGAACTCGCGGGGGGGCGCTAGAGACACGGTGCTCGGAGAAACTGTCCTCGATCATCGGGATGTCTGTTAATCGTTTTGTTGAAATTGCTAGTCACAAAGTCTGGAACCTGTTCTCGGAATAGGCCATCGGGAGTGGGGAAGGAGGCAGGCTATTTGGTAGTGTAGCGATGGGAGCGGAGTCGCGGAAACACGGAGCTGAGGACGAAGGTTCCGCTGTACCCGCCTCCAGGGGTGTGTGACCCGGGCGTCCCCAAACTGGCCTCCGATCCCTGCACAAACATCTGTTTCTTGAGAACTTAGCTCTAACTTGAATAATGAGTGAAAATTTGGGAGCTGGGGCCTTCACCGCCTAAATCGCGTGACTAATTGGTCGACCCACTCCTCTCTGTCTCGCTTTGCACGCCCGTGGGACGCCCCACTTCCCTGGGTGGTACTGGGACGCCCCATCTCCCTCCCCGCCATTAGCACTTGTCTTCTCTGACAGCCTTTGCCACTGTGCTTTGAAGACACTAAAGTGAAACCAAAAACTGGGACACAGTTCTGCCCTAAAGGAACTTACACAAAACTACACAAAAACTAACCTGATGATAACAATTAACTTTTACTTAGTAGTTACTATATCCCAAGTGTTGTAAAACAAAAACGAAAACATTGTTCATTTAGTACTCAGAACAATGTAATAAGCACCATCAGATCTGGTACAAAGGAAGTGTTCTAAGGAGTGGTTATTGGGATAGTTGGGTGGCTCAGTCCGTTGAGCATCCCATTCTTGATTCCCACTCAGGTCACGATACAATGGTCGTGGGATCAAGTCCCTCCACCAGCTCCACAAGCTTGGAGCCTGCTTAAGGTCCCATTCTCCCTCTACCCCTCTTCCCCGCTCACATGTGCTCGCGCGCTCGCTCTCTCTCTCTCAAAAAAAAAAAAAAAAAAAAAAGTGGTTATCGACCATTTGGGGTTAGACTTTATGCAGGTGGACATGGGATAAAGACAGGTGAGAGAAGAAAGAAAAGACAGGAAGTTGTGAAGGCTTTGGTCAGGATTCAACAAATACTCTTTGAGTATCTAGAATGTGCCACTGTCAGTCTCTTGCTCTCAAGGCACTCAACCCAAGCAAGGGATGGCTGAGAACAAATTCTTACAATTAAAAAGTGATAATAATAATAATAACTCATTGAATCCCTTTTTGTTTAAGGTACTTAATCCTTACTACTAAAGGTAGGTACAGTTATTTCCACTCTGCACATAGGAAATCAGCAGAGTCATTGAATAACGTGCCTAAGGTGCACAACTAGTAAGTAGAGAATCAAGGAAAAAGTCAAGTTTCATCTTTTTCTGTATTCAACAGCAGTTTAAATAACATGGGACTAAAGCAGGCAAAACTCTTTTATGAATATAAGCATACAGCAATTCTACTTTTACCCGGCAAGAATGCATACATGTGTCCACCAAAATACATGTACCGGAACATTCATGGCACCGTTATTTCTATACTGCTCCAAACTGGAGACTCCCAAATGTCCACCAACAGTCGAATAAAACTGTAGTGTGCTTACACAATGGAGTACTACTTAGCAGCAAAAATGAACTAATTACAGTAACATACAACACACAAATAAATCTCATAATGTAGAACCCAAGAAGGCTGACACAAAAGAGCTCATATGCTTCCATTCGTAAAAAGCTCAAAAGCAGGCAAAACTATTCTGTGGTGTTAAAAGTCAAAAGACTTTTAGTCTTGAACTGAACCCTGGTTACACAGGTGTGTTCGCTTTATCAAAGCTCACTTAAAATGTATACTTTTCTGTATGTACACTGTATTTGAATGAAAAGATAAAAAATAACATGTGAAAGGGGTGCCAGGGTGGCTCAGTCAGTTAAGCATCCGACTCTTAATTTCTGCTCAGGTTATGGTCTCGTGGTTCATGAGTTCAAGCCTTGCATCAGGCTCTGTGCTGTCTACTCAGGATTCTCTCTCTCCCTCTCTCTCTGCTCCTATCTCTCACTCAAAATAAATAAATAAACTTAAAAAAAATTTTTTTAAATAACGTATGAAAAGGAAAAAAACATGAAGAGTCCCTGACATTCAGAAGCTGGCCTGACACTCACAGTTAAGCCATATTATTCTCCTATAGATATAAATAACCTCATGAAATATCAACCTTGGACAAGGTATCATTGTAAAAGCATGATAAAATAAGACAAAACACTTCATAAACTTGTCAAAATACAGACAAAAACAATATCACTCTGTCCCGCAAAATACCAAACACCCTTTCTATTGGCCAAAATAAATGATTATTACTGCTTTACAAACTATAGCTTTGTTCTCATGTTAGTCTTCTCTCCCTATAGATAAGATTTATTGAGATGCCCAATCATGGAATTGTCCTGGCTTTCTGATAGCATCCAATTGAGGACAAGTCCCTGTTTCTTCAGACTCTACCTCAAGTCACCAACCAAAGCCCAAATTCTGTAATAGGTGTTTTCTGAACATCTTCTTACTGAGACAGAACATGGTTCCCCATGGTGTGTATTCTTCCTTGTTGCAACAAGAAATAAATACAACTGGGTTTACTATCGCTGACTTCCTGATTTCAGCCTCAGCTGAAGGGCATTGACACTTGACAACATTTGATTTCTTGAGGGTTCTGTTAAAACTCCAGGGGCGCCTGGGTGGCGCAGTCGGTTAAGCGTCCGACTTCAGCCAGGCCACGATCTCGCGGTCCGGGAGTTCGAGCCCCGCATCGGGCTCTGGGCTGATGGCTCAGAGCCTGGAGCCTGTTTCCGATTCTGTGTCTCCCTCTCTCTCTGCCCCTCCCCCGTTCATGCTCTGTCTCTCTCTGTCCCCAAAAAAATAAATAAACGTTGAAAAAAAAATTAAAAAAAAAAACTCCAAAACTATCAGGATCTGGCAACTTTGAGAAAATAAATCTTTTACAGTTGGTGTTTCCCTTCAAGCATTTCTTGGGAACTGTAGGGAAATGAATATGTTTTTCTTTTTTTTTAAACATTTTTTTAAAAAAAATTTTTTTAACGTTTATTTATTTTTGAGACAGAGAGAGACAGAGCATGAACAGGGGAGGAGCAGAGAGAGAGGGAGACACAGAATCTGAAACAGGCTCCAGGCTCTGAGCTGTCAGCACAGAGCCCGACGCGGGGCTCGAACTCACAGACCGTGAGATCATGACCTGAGCCGAAGTCAGACACTTAACCGACCAAGCCACCCAGGCGCCCCTGAATATGTTTTTCTGAATCTCAAGAAGAAATCAAATTGGGAAGACAGAAAATATCATAGTTAGAATAAAAACTTAATCAGTATTAAAGATTAACAACCAATTTGGAGAGGTCATTGATTCAAAGGGATCCACTGACAAGTTAAAAACAATAGCAGGGGGTTGCCTGGGTGGCTCAGTTGAGTTGGTTAAGCATCCGATTTCAGCTCAGGTCATGATCTCATGGTTTGTGGGTCCAAGCCCCACATTGGGCTCTGTACTGACAGCTCAAAGACTGGAGCCTGCTTTGGATTCTGTGTCTCCCTCTATCTCTGCCCCTCCCCTACTCGTGCTCTGTCTCTGTCTCTGTCTCTCTCTCAAAAATAAATAAAACATAAAAAAGTTTTTTGTTTTTGCTTTAAAAAAAAAAAAAGCCATAGCAGGAAATGCTAACACCTGGGGTCCAAAGTGACCCAGGGAAAGGAACAATCGGGCAAAAAGTGGTCAAGAGCTAATCAGTCTTGCTGGTGGTGGTTGCCTGGTGTACATGTGTTCATGGCCCCATCTGCTGCTAACAGTGAGTCATTTTGCAAATACAATAAATGTTAATAAGATTATGCACATGGTACACTTTATACATATTTTATGAGTGATGTTCTGAGAAATAAGTTTTGGAAGACAAGTCACTCCATAAACTCGCAAATTCTTTAAGTGATTCTAAGTAGCACTATTAATTTGCTAAGAGATCTGAATGTTATAAGAATGCCATCCAACAATGTTTGCTAGCATTTTCCAGTGTCTGCATTCGCTGTAGGTTACAGTTCTTTATAAGTACTTTAATAGGAAGAAGCGCAAAGAGAAGATTATAATATACTGCAGCATGACATCCTGAATGTACCTACAACCTGAATAAAAGTCATACCAATGACAAACTAAAGATAGGACAACCAAAGAAAACATTTTTGTTAAAAAAGTAACTGGATTTAGCACAATTCAGGTTTTGTGAAACGTTGACTTTTTTTTTTTTACATTATCATTAAAATATTCATTAATTCATCAAAACTGTTCATTCCTAATATGTTTCAGACAGCATTAAAACCTAGGGATATTAAGATAAACAAGGTTATTATTCACGTTATTCTACTCCAGCCACATAGGCCCCTTTCTGGCTCTTCTTCAAATCTAGAATTATCTAGAATACTCTCATTTTAGTGACTTTATGCTTGCTAGCCCCTCTTTCTGGAACATTCTATCCCCAGATTTCTATGTGGTTTGCCCTCACCTCTTTCAGGTCTTTTTGCTCAGTTGTTGCATTAGCCAAACTTTCCTTGGCTGCCTTATTAAAAATTGCAACTCCATCCTCCCAACACCCTATCCCACTTCTTTAGCACTTACTGCCACCCAGCTAACAATATGTTTTAGTCATTTGTTATATCATGTCTATATAAGTTCCAGGAAGGCAGGGATTTTCATCTGATTTTATCACTGCTGTATTCCACAGAGCTGGCACATAGCTAAATCTTTATCGAATAGATAAATGAGTGAATTTATAAAAGACCTGGTCATTTTTCTTTAAGGACTTAGGAGAGAAAATGAATAAGGGCAATAGTACATGACAAGTGATGTGGAAAGGGCATGCCAGACAGAAGTAACATGAGCAAATGCACAGGGGTATAAAAATAACAAGCAATATTGCTTGTTTTCACTTAGTAATAAGTAAGATCAATAAGCAAACAGCAGAAGTGTAATTAGCTGATTTTCTCTCACCAACATAAACTAAATATTGGAACATATGTTAACCTACTCCTAAGAAGAAAACTTTGCTTAACAAAGGCTGCATTATCTTTTTTCTAAGCTTATTTATTTATTTTGAGAGAGTGAGAGAGAGAACATGAGCAGAGGAGGGGCAGAGAGAGAGGGAGAGAGAGAATCCCAAGCAGGCTCCACGCTGTCAGCATGGAGCAGGATGCAGGGCTAAAGCTCATGAACTTCAAGGTCATGACCCGAGCTGAAATCAAGAGTCAGGTGCTTAACCAACTGAGCCAGCCACCCAGGTGCCCCAAGGCTGCATTATCTTGCAAATGTTTAAAAGAATAGAGTTCTTACAGGTTAGTGGCTTATTTGTATGTCACTAATCATATTGATGGTACTTAACTAGTAGGATGTAATCTTTTAGGCAATCTATGGCCCTTAATGCAACTCTTTTTAAAAAATGTTTATTTGTTTATTTGAAGAGAGAGCGTGCACGAGCATGCAAGCAGGGAGGGGCAGAGAGAGAGAGGGAGAGAGAGAATCCCAAGCAGACTCAGTACTGTCAGCACAGAGCCCTACTCAGGTCTCTCTCCCCCAAACCACAAGATTCTGACCTGAGCAGAAGTCAAGAGTTGGATGCTTAACCTACTGAGCCACCTATGCACCCCTAATCCAACTCTTAAGCACATTAGTGGGACTCTAGTACATAGGCAGATAAGCAGATAGAGAGAGATATTAGACTATATTATCTGATTTGCATAATTTTGAAGTTCATTTGACCACCTTCAAATACAGGAATCACAACAGGAAAATCACTGCCCCGACCATGGAGTCCTTGTGAATTCTGTATGATGAGTAAAATTTAATGGAAACAAACAAACAAACAAACGAAAACACATCCTCAAGTTCTCAGGAAGTTAGATATTTCCTACTAAAAATTTTAAAAAACTTTGATTAATTTTGAGACCCCTCCCCCCTAGTTTGGCTGTTTGATGGTAATGGATGGGCTTAACTCAGTGTAAGTAACAGAGATTTCTGGGGGATGTGTTTGTGGGTTTAGAAACTGACTTAATGGTAGAACCTTGTGTAATGCTGCTTAGCATTACATGAATTCAAATACAAGGGCAAATCATCTGCCACAAAGCAAAATAGGATTAAATAATAAAAGCCTAGCATACTCTTAGATATCGGTCCTGAAGAGATTCTACTGTGCTTGATAAAATGAACCACAGAGTAATATAGAGAATCAGTGGGCTCAAGTAAGCGGGTAGTGATGGCTCGCTTCTGGCCCACATTTGAAACATTTTGGTTGTTGTTGTTGTTAATATATTAGCTAGTAAATCAATGGTGCTGCATATTATATATTAGTATAATATGAATGTGAAGTAGTGAAATAGTTTAACAATTTCATTGTTATTTTGACTTGCTGAAAATTAATTGACATTGAATTATTAAATGCAGACTATTAACCTTTCAGGTAATGTAATACAGTCCACAGGCCAGAGAGTCTGCTATCATTCTTGCAATCAAATAACTTAAATTTTAGTTGTAGAAACAAGATTAGGACTCATTAGAAAAATTATTAAATTAAATAAGACAGTAAAATTAAGTACTAAATCTCATGGTGCACACTGAAACAAAATAATGATAGGATTTTTTTGCTGGATATTCTCCCCCATAAAAGTCCTTTGTTGAGCAGAGGAGGAAGGAGCCCTTTAAACATCGAGTGACTTGCATGAGGCCTGATATATTTAGGTGGATGACCAAGTGGATCTAACACACAGATCTCCTAAAATGTATGTATGTATGTATTTTTGCTGAAGTATAGTTGACACACAATGCTATAGTCTGGGCATTTTATATCTACTAAAACACATGGTGCTCAGTATTCATTAAATTAAAAGGGAGCTATTAGTCAATTGGCAGAAATTAATGTGAACTATGTGTAGGTGCATTAAAAGTAAAGATCTTTAAGGAAAGAATCACTGAACTTGGAACTAAGAAACTAAACATTTTTGTATCCATCTCGTTAATGTTATCTTTTTCTGGGTACAGTTACTAGGTTGAAGAATAAAGGGTTAAGAAAACAAAAACATAACTAACACACTGCACCTCCATAAAATGTGGTTTCTTTATATGAAAAATGAGGCCTGTGGGTTTGACCCACTGACACTACTCTAGGTGGTTTAAGATTCCAGGTGGCTGCCATCTTGCGCGGCACCGGTGGAGTGAAGGTGTAATATAGATATTGACCACATGATGGCAACATAGAGCCAGGTTTGTTTTCTGCCGGTCAGAGGTTTGCTAGAGTATCTTTGTCTTCGTGTTTGGGAAAGACACCCACCTTGCAGAAGGAATGGAGCAATTTTTTATGTAATTATATCTTTATATTGAACAGAAGCCAAATCCTAATGGTGTTTCTTCTTTATACCTAGAACCCAAGAACTGAGATTGAAGAGGAAAACAGACTTTGTTAAGATGTGCTTGGTTAAAAATGTCCTAATGAGTACACTTATTATTCTGAATGTCACAGTAAGAAATAGAGGTTATACAGTGTAGAGTGAGATAAGCTTAGCTCTGAATCTACATCGTTACCCCCTCTTTATTGTTGTTGGTTGTTGTTTTTGTTGCTGGGTTTTCTTTTCTTGAAAAAAAAAAAAGTTCTTGCACCTCACCCTGTTCTTCCAAATATTTGGGGGCACTTTAAGTTTAAAATTGACATTCTAAAATGCACAATAGAAGATAGAATATTTAGTAGGTATATCTTGACATGTGTTTATTAAAGCTGAAAAGACTTAGCAAATAAAAATATACCAAAATGTGAATTTCATATGCTGGATTTTCTTTCAGTTTGCATTCATCAAAATTGTTCATCCCATTGTTGTTGATATTATCCACAGCTGAGCATCATCCTGGAAGAAATCATGACTTTGATGAATTTTGTGGCATTTGAAAATGCTTGCAAGAGTTCATCAGACATTAGTAATAAAAAACCAGGAATGGTTTTTATCATCAAGAAAATCTGGTCAGGCAGATATAATCACTTTAACCAGTTTTGTTTATATTACCTTAAAAAGAGAAAAGAGGGGCGCCTGGGTGGCGCAGTTGGTTAAGCGTCCGACTTCAGCCAGGTCACGATCTCGCGGTCCGTGAGTTCGAGCCCCGCGTCAGGCTCTGGGCTGACAGCTCAGAGCCTGGAGCCTGTTTCCGATTCTGTGTCTCCCTCTCTCTCTGCCCCTCCCCCGTTCATGCTCTGTCTCTCTCTGTCCCAAAAATAAATAAAAACGTTACAAAAAATTTTTAAAAAAAAAATAAAAAAAAAAAGAGAAAAGAACATTCAAGTAGTTTGCAATGTCTCATTTTTTTCCAAAAACATCTTTATATTAAAAATTAAATTACCCGTTTATTTTTCTGATTGAAGCCTGATTGTAAGTTTTTAACTTCCATCTCTTAAAATGTCAAATGACTGTGTATACCTTTAAGCCATTGTTTTGACTGTAGAATTACACCTCTATTCCTGATCCCCCAAATGGGTCAAGCAAATAGTAACATCTATTTATTAGAATGCATCCAGTATTGCTCAGAAATAACAGCACGATAAACCTTAGTAACAGAGATTCCGTCACACAATTCATGTATGCACATCCACGTCACTGGCTATTATAATTGGTCTGAATATTAATGTTCCTGCTTCTGATTTTTCTCATGATAGCAAGTTTTCTTTAATCAATTGTTTATTATTAACATTTTCAAATATACAGAAAAATTGAAAGAATAATAAAGAATCACCCAACTGTCTATCCCCTGAATTCAACAATTGTTAACATTTTTCCATATTTGCTTTATCTATCTACCTACCTATAATTTTCTGGTGAACCATTTGAAAATCAGTTACAGACATCACGGTACTTCAAAACCTAAGTATTATCGTATGTATCTTCTAAAAATAAGAAAATGCTATTATAAAAGCATAATGCCATTCTCATACTTAAGAAAATTAACAAATGACAACTAACATGTAGTCCTCTGTATTCAATTTTTCCTAGTTTTGCCAAAAAGGCTTTAAGTACACACATACATTCAAATCACTTAAAACTAAAATACATGGATATGTATGTATTATACGTATATTAGCATATGAAAGCCAGAGCTCAGGTCCAAAAGGCTTTGTCAAAAAAAAATCAAAGCACTTTATAGTAAAGGTGAATAATCAACAAGAATTTATTGACAACTGACCACATGCTAATTACCATTTCTGATTCTATGAGTGTACAGGTATATAGAATCATCAAAGGCATTGAGCCTGGGGCATCTGGGTGGCTCAGTCTGTTAAATATCTGACTTGATTCTGACTCGGGTCATGATCTCACAGTTCTCGAATTCGAGAACTGCACTGATAACAGAGCCTGCTTCTGATTCTTTCTCTCCCTGTCTCTCTGCGCCCCCCACCCCCCCCCACCCCACACGTGCATTCTCCCTTTCTCTCTAAATAAATAAATACATAAATACATAAATAAATAAAATAAAACTTTTTTAAAAAAAAGGCATTGAGGGGCGCCTGGGTGGCTCAGTCGGTTGGGCGTCCGGCTTTGGCTCAGGTCATGATCTCGCAGTCTGTGAGTTTGAGCCCCGCGTCGGGCTCTGGGCTGACAACTCAGAGCCTGGAGCCTGTTTCCGATTCTGTGTCTCCCTCTCTCTGACCCTCCCCCGTTCATGATCTCTCTCTGTCTCATAAATAAATAAACATTAAAAAAAAAAAATTTTTTTTTTTAAAAAAGGCATTGAACCGGGGCATCTGCTTGGCTCAATTGGTTGAGCATCCTACTTGGGCTCAGGTCATGATCTTGTGGTTCATTTTGTGAGTTCAAGTCCCACATCAGGCTTGCTGCTGTCAGCCAGCTTTGGATCCTCTGTCCCCTTCTCTCTCTCTGCCCCTCCCCTGCTTACACTCTATCTCAAAAAGTAAATAAAATATTTGAAAAGAAAAAAAAAAGGCATTGAGCCTACATTTGTGCTTGGTAAAACCAAAAGCCTAACACATTAGCAAAAGTTCCTGAAATCTCGTTTTAATTGACATGTTTTGTAAATGATTCAAAGAATCTCAATTTCATATAAAATATCAAGAAGATGAAAATGAAGTCCACATGTAATATTTTATCTTAAATATGTAATTTGTCCTTTGCTAGCTTCTGCACAGTAAAATAGCTTCCGTGTAATAGTCATCTTACATAGACCTTACTTTTCAGAAGGGCATGTTATCAATCATAAGTGAAGGTACTATTTGAATTATTTTGGTTACATTGAGTTGTCATGCTCTTTTGTTTTTAATAGTAAGGCCTGTTTCATTTTTGTGTTTCTGTGCATGGTGCAGGGTGTTTTTTATGAAAAGACATAAGACAGAGAAAGAAAGAATGAGAGAGAGAAGTCTTGAGTTGCACACAACCCCAAAAAGTGACTGGGGGACAGAACAGGGGCACCCAAAACAGGGGTGAACCATTATATAATTAAGGACGAAATGATGTACTGCAGACTGTTACTGCTACAGGAATTTAGAAAAGAGGAATGCTAATAAAGACATCAGGAAGTTCCAGAACTTCATGGAGATGGCAGCTGAGCCTTGAGGGATGGTCAGATTTGAATAGGAAAATAGAGCAAGAAGGGCTTTGCAGATGAGTGAAACCATGTGAGAAAAGCCATCAGAGCACACTTGCAAGAGAGTGGTTTGGGGTAAAGGGAATTGATTAGGAGGCAGGGAGGGAAAAAGGAGTTAGGGGTGAAGTGATAAAGCCATGGTAAAGCAAACCTCACAGTTCCCTAGGATAAAGGAATTGTCTATTCCTCCATTTGTACCCTGCTTTGTCCCAAAAGTAATCTTAGGTAGCTATGCTAGTCATTGTAGAAGTGTAAGAGTAGAATTCTGGATTGAAAATGGGTGGTTAGATTGACTTAACTAAGGGAGTTAAGAATAGAAAAGAGAGAGATGGATGAATTTGACATTAAGTCAATGGCTACGTCCATCTATTAACATGATATTCTGTTGACTATGGTTTTCCATCTTTTTCCTTTGTCCCTTTGTTCATCATAATATTCTTGGAACTTCACTGCTGAGTATTGACTAGAATAAAATCACATTGAAATCATATCATATTGAAATATTTCATAGTTATCCAAAGCATTTATTACAATTGAGTAATTAAAATAAACGTATTCTAGTATCTTCCTACTAAAGCCTTACAATCTATCTGGAGCCCAACCTTGGTCTCCCTGACAGATCCACCCTGACAGGTGCACACCCAAAAGAATTCCCTTTGGGGGCACCATCCAACCATCTGAGAACTCTCCCCCATTAACACTAAAGGTGTTGACTAGTTGGTTAGTAGAAATGGACACGAAGAATTTGCTGCTGATTTCAATCAGAACAGGATAGGTTATGTGGCAGTAATAAAAAACCCTAAGCTTCAATGTCTTAATCCTATAAATCTGTGATTTCACCCACACTCTGTTTCTCTGCTCATCAGTGTCATCAAGAGAGCCATTCTGAGAGGACTCACCTTGACACTTACTTCCACAACCTCTAAAGCAGCAAAATAGGAGAATGTAACAAACTGTGCACTGGTTCTGAAAGGTTTCAGTAAGGAATGACGTCACTTCTGTACCCATTTCATCAGCCAAAGTAAGTTACATGGTCATACCTAACTTGAAAGGGGGCAGAGAAATACAGTCCTACTATGTTCTTAGAAAGAGATGAATGCCAGACTATTTGTGAATATCTCAAATGACATTCACTATCTTACTGATTGTTTTTTTTTTCTTTTTTTCTTCCCTACCTTTTGTGAAAACATACTATTAAATGAAAAAATTATTCCTTTGAAAGTTCATTCTATGTAGTATTTGATAGTATTATAATATAATTTTTGCAAATATTGCCCAATCCAGAGACCATCTGTAGTTTATGGAAAATATTAACTATAGTGAATATAATTGCACTGAGTCGCATGTCCACAGTACCTTCCTTTTTTTTCCATGGAAACCAGGAGACGTTTTGCAATTTATCAACAAGTGTGCTGCCAGATTAGAATTGAAGGCTTGCGTCCAACTCATTGTGCTTGTCCAGGCATGGTCCAATTATTCCTAATGTATGGAAGAAATAGCTATGTATTTCCCACTGTGCCTTTTAAACTTCAGCAGGTGGCTGAGTATTGGGCAGTGTGTTACATTGTCACCTTCCAGGAGGGGCAGTTGAAGATTTCCAGTTTTCAATATGGGAATGACAAGCATGCCTCAGCAGTTTGGAGGAATTAGTTATCTGATACCTTATAATACGTTAAGGCCATTGGCCTTGACATAGAAAGAGCTTTGCACATGCTTGCCACCTACCTGGGGAGTATTTACTTATTTTCTACTTTTAAAATGATTTCTTGTTTTGTTTTGCATTTTGCCACCTGCCCATTTTTAATTTTTCTACCTTGGAATTCCTTTCAAACATTTTTACATGTTGATGAAAAAGGTCATAGGTGGAGATGAGTAAGATCACACTTTGAGTTGTGTTTCCAGAAAAGCAGAAGTTAGGTTTGTCTTGTTTGCCACCGAACCATCGTCTGGGATGGTTCCTCACACATGGGGCTCAATAAATACTATTGGATTAATAAACAAAGGAACGACAGAGAGATAGAGAAGACATTATTGGCTTACCTGCATGGTAGCCCTCTTTCTTTTGACCAGTTGCAAAAATTGTAAGGTGCTGGACTGGAATGAGAGATGGAGAGAATTTCTCAGTATTAAACTAAGCTAATAAGTCCACAGTTTTACTCTCCAATTATTTTAGTTGCTAGATTGTTTTCATCTCCCATTACTCCCTAATCATAGTCAACTTCTCAGCCAAACTGAACCACTGACTTTTCTCCAAATGGTCATGCTCCTCATTGAATTGTGTCCCTCCCCCGAAAGATACATTGAGATCCGAACCCCCAAAGCCTCAGAACGTGACCTTATTTGAACTTGGGGTGGTGGCAGATATCACTGGTTAAGATGAGTTCATACTGGAGTAGGCCTGGCCCCTACTCCAGTATGACTGGTGTCCTTGAAGGATGGTCATGTGGACACAAAGACACACAAATAGCATATTGTGTGACAAGTTAGGAAGGCAGAAAACTTGAGTGACGGGGCTACAAGCCAAGGAATGCCTGGAAACCAGCAGAAGCCGAAAGAGGTGAGGAAGAGTTCCCCTCTGCAGGTTTCAGAGGAAGCATGACCCTACTAACTTGATTTTGGACTTGTATCATCCATAACTGAGGCAATAACTTTTTATTGTTTTAAGCCACCCAGTTTGTGGTACTTTGCTACAGCAGCCACAAGAAAATGAATATAATCCTCATTCACAGAGGCTTTGTTTCTTCCACCTGCTCTTCACCCACACTGTCCATCTTGAGACCCTCCTTAATATCTCTTCTTGAGTAAAATCTCTAAATCATCTCCGAAATATTAGATGGGCTGGCTCCCCTCACCTCCTGTAGCACCTATGTCTATCATGGAGTAAACAGTGATGAGCAAGGAGAAAAGTCTGGAGACGCTGCTCTGAAAGTATCCAGGTTAGAAGACATAAAATGAAGTAAATGAGTAAATTAAGGGGAAAGCAGATCGGTCACTGAGACCTGGAGGGAAAACAAGGGGGTAGGCCAAGAGTACAGAGAGCTCGTACACAAAATATTTTAAAAGGCAAAGTTAAAGTTCCAGAAGGGCTGCATTGCCGAGGCGAGCAGACACCATCCCGGGTTCCCTGGCAGAGAGGGGTCCTCCTCGCTAATGATACTATTCTGAGAAACTGCTTGCAGTTGAAATAAAGGCAGAGCCACATATGGCTCGGTTCAGAGAAGGTCTGAGAAGGAGCTTAGGGAGGGTTGTGCCGAAAAAATGAGGTCATGAGATAAAGATTTTGGGTTACAGATAAAAAGCAAACCCATTTTAAATGCACTTTTGATACAAAAAATAAAAAAGAAATAAGGCAAAAGAACACAGGCAGGACAGGAAGTGGGGGGGCCTTCTGGGTATGCTTGTTATTTCTCTCATGGCCTTTTCGGTCAAGTCAATTAGATAATAAATTATGCATAACCATCGCTACTGGCATTAAAAAACACTTGCAGTGAGAAATGATGGATGTTCTGGTGACCCACGTAAATTTGCTCAGGGTCAGAACAATTGTTACAGCCTGTTGCTTAATTTTTTCTCCTGGTCCCTGCGGTCACCTCCTGGACCTGGCTACAGGAGGGAGTGACTGTTGGGTAGAATCAACACATATCTCTAGTGCAGTGCTTATCGCTTGACGTTTTAGTCATCTTTGTTGAAAAAGCAATAAGTAGCAATCAATTCATTGAGAATGCGTTAAAGAGACAAAACAGATACACACACCGGGACGGATGGGGATGGGGAGAAACGAGAAGAGGCCATTTTATGGAGGGAAGGAGCTAGAAGCAAGCTGGGGGGCTAGCCACCAGGTGTGGGGTGGAAGTTGGGGGGAGCTCGTGTGCTTCACCATCAGGCAGACTCTGAGTGCCAGCAAATTGGGCCTTCAGAACATTTGGGCAGGAGAAACATTTGACAGTTCAAAACAATCTTTTTTTTTTTTGTAATTTTTTTTTTAAGTTTATTTATTTTTGAGACAGAGAGAGACAGAGCATGAACGGGGGAGGGTCAGAGAGAGAGAGGGAGACACAGAATCCAAAACAGGCTCCAGGCTCTGAGCTGTCAGCACAGAGCCCAACGTGGGGCTCGAACTCACAGACTGTGAGATCATGACCTGAGCAGAAGTCGGATGCTTAACCGACTGAGCCACCCAGGTGCCCCTCAGAAAAGTCTTTTTAATAGTCGTCATCTAATGTGTTGGCATTATTTATTTCTGGTTTATAACTTTAACATTATGGTTTATATATTTTTTCCCTGCTTGGAGTGTTAAAGGTTTTAGTGAGGCTGTAGGTATCTGAGGCAGATGAAAACCTGGATTCTGTCCAGAGGAGTGAAGGGGTTGGAAGCCAGCACAATTGGTTCCAAAGTGAAGGACAAAAGCTTGGGGACAGAACCAGACTGGGGAGGAGGAAGCTGGTAGGAAGGGTGTGGTCACTGATAGGAAAGCTAGGAATAACAAACGAGTAGCAAAATGAGCGAGTGAGGGATGGGTGGTCTGGAGAAATTCTGGAAACTTATGGCAGATGCTTGCAAATGGCAGTGAAGCCACTTGTGTGGGTGAACAGGTGTTATTTAAAGAGATAGGAAATGACGAATGGCGGCAGTTCAGCTATTGCCCTTGACAGGGCTGCTTACCGTCAAGAGGACGTCATGGGCAACGTGGGGAGGCTCAACAGTACCGTGGGAAGGAGTTAGAGTTTAAGAATAGCCTGCCCGAGGCAAAGGAAACCTGTGTGTGTAAGGGGACTGCCGTGGAGGCTAGCCAGTGGGTAAGGGCTATGGCCTCTGGTGGCTGGGGCGATTATCTGAGGGGTCCCGAGAATTATGGGAGAGTCACTGCCGTGGTGAGCACAACATGACAGCAGTTGTGAGCCATCCTAGAAGGCCTTCCCCATTTGGAGCCAAACCATTTTTGTGCTATTCCTCATTTGCATCCTGTCTGTCCCTGAGGCTGGCGACCTGGGGAAACCTTCCTGTGGCACAGAGGAGAGGAAGGAGTGCCTGGAGTTACAACGGACACTCAGAGATGCTGGCTGTGCAAATTTAGCGGGTCCAGATTAACTAGAATGTGCTAGAGCCACTCCAGGTGAGTCAGCTTGACCTAACTTAATCAGTAAGTGATAGCAGAGGGCCCAAGAAAGACTTCATTCATATCAGCTCTTGGCTCTGGGTTGGTTAGTCCAATAACTAGAGGTGTTTCCTGATTTCTTCCAGGGACAGTTACGCATGTATTAGTGTAACCTGGACATTATCAAGCCTGCTTCCCTTCTGAGGCTGCTCTTTCCTTTGATACTCACTGTGGGATTACTATGCTCCTTAATGAATCCACCACCTCTGGCTGTGAACTCCAGCTTCCTGCTCGGTCCTTGCTGCTTGCTTTCTACCTTCCCACTGGAGGTAGCCAAATGACCTGTCTCCTTTCTGTTGCTAAACACCACTAACACAAAGCAGTTGCACATAACAGAGTTTTCTGAAGAGGCTGTGGCGGATGAGGGCAGACAGAGCTATTAGAGCCTGGGGCAGGAAATCATTTCAAATGCAACATTAGCCATCATTATTCCTAGAATTGCATTCGCCATTCCCTCCACAAGGAATTTCTCTCTGGGTCCCTCCTTGGCACTCTCAGGGTGCCCCAAAGCCAGGGTTTACTTAAAAAAGAGATCATGAAATATGCCATCCTTCTGTTCCATCCCATATACAGATGGCACTACCATTTACTAAATGCCAGGGACTTCACCCACCGTTTACATGATCTCATTTAATACTCCCAACAACACTGCAGGAGACACATTTATTTTACAGATGAGGAAACGGAGGCTCAGAAACGGTAACCTGGCCAGGGACACATGGCTGAGATTTGAACACAGTTCCACGTACTCTAAGTCCATGCTCTACACTGAGGCATTTGCTGCCTCCTTGCATAGCTGGCTTGTGCACATAGCCTTAGGTCGTCAGAATTCAAATCTATTACTCGCCTCTTAACTCAGCAAAGCTTTCTGTGGAGTCAGGTAAAAATTTCCCTGACATTTTTGTCCATGCAATTGAATCCTTTCCCCAACAGCTCTCTCCCAACAACAACACTCCTTCTCCTGAGATAATTTCACATCCACTCTGACCTCCTTTCCACTCCATTGTCCCCCCTCACTGCTCTTCTAGATAACTTTCTGCTGTCTCTACTCCTCTCCTCCCAATTTCTCTGCTTCATCAGCTCTTCTACAGAAAAGCCTCATTTAATACCAGGAACTTGGGGGCGCCTGGGTGGCTCAGTCGGTTGAGCGTCCGACTTCAGCTCAGGTCACGATCTCACGGTTCATGAGTTCGAGCCCCGCGTCGGGCTCTAGGCTGATGGCTCAGAGCCTGGAGCCTGCTTCCGATTCTGTGTCTCCCTCTCTCTCTGCCCCTCCCCCATTCATGCTCTGTCTCTCTCTGTCTCAAAAATAAATAAACATTAAAAAAAAATTAAAAAAAAAATACCAGGAACTTGGATTCATTTTCCCCACTTCCTTCTCGAAGCAGGTGAACCCAGCCCCATAGAAAAGGCAACAACAGGATCTTTAAATCTTACACGGAATCTCCCAGGTGTTTTCTTGGTGGCCCTAGGAGAGGACTCTTCCTAACCTGAAACTGTATCTTCTTCCTCTTATTTCCTTAGCCTTCTTGGAGCTGAGCTTGGCCCTCCGTTAAGCCAGGACACTCAGCCTGCCTGAATCTTCGTGACTCTTTAATTACGTCCTTGCCACTGGTTGGGATAACAGCCACAGATAAGGGAGCACACATTCAAATGGAGTTATGATGAAAACACTGAGGTTCCCCTCCCTGACCTTGCTCTGAAACACTGTAACAACACGAATCCACAGTCCAACATAGACCTTAAATCAGGCAATGGTGAAAACCAAGGACTCTGCCACCCAAACTAAATCTATACTCCTCCAAGCACTGAGAGATTTGGATTCGTGAACCAATCAAGAGATTACTTTGAGTACTTGTTTGGTATGAGGCACACTATCAGGGCAATTTTTCTTAAACAAAAGAAAGGAAAGGAAGAAAGGTACACTTCACTGATGGAATTTACAGCCCATTTCTAGAGGTAGGAAATAAAAAGAGAATTATCCATACCAGAGAGGATATGCTGTATATGTGTCCTGCAAACAGTGAGGACTACAAAAGCTCAGAGGAGGCAGACAGCACTGCTCTACCTGGGAAGAAAGAGCCAGAGATGATGTTTGCAGGCACGTAGCCTTCCTCAGCAGGCCAGGAGGGGCAAGGGCATCGTGAGAAACACATGAGCAGAGATGCGGGGGCTGGAATGTGCATGATGTGTTCAAGGGACAATGAGTCATCCCCTTAGCTTTCTTTACAGCTGCTACATAATAGTGGGCACCTAACAGGTTATTATTTCTTTTTCTTTTCTTAAAAACTGCAAAAATAAAGCGAGACCCAAATTCTCAGTATAGAAAATATGCCTGTGATGTCAGTGCCCAGTGACGCTGAGGAGGTGAGAATTCCTGAGCCCGGTATGAACTTGAACCTCGACAAAATTCTCACCCTTGCTTGCTGGAAACTCCATTTATTTAATGCTGTTGTACAGAAGTCTGTTCTTTGGAAATCCTGAAAATAACCTGGTCAAACCTTACCTCAATTACTAAGCACAGTGTCAGCAGACAGTTTGCTTTGTCATAATTGATCACCAACTTTTATGCTGTTTTAAAATCCTTTAAAGCTATTTGGAGCCAGGAAATGTCTCTGAGGAAACTAATCCTGGTAACATTACCTACACAAATGGCTTTGTGACGGCACATCGGCAGTTGCTGTGGGGGTGGGGTGTGTTTTAAGGTGCAGTGCCCTCCTGCATTTGGGATTCTGCATTTGGGATCCTGCATTTGGGATCCTGCATTTGGGATCCTGCATTTGAGATCCTGCATTTGGGATCCTGCATTTAGGATCCTGAATTTGGGAATTTCTGGGTATGTGTGAAAGGTGGCGAGGTAGTTCCACCTCCAAGATGTTCAGTGGGAAGATTTTTTGCTTTTCTGGTATTTTCTACTGAAAATGTTGTTGTTTTTCACAGTGTTTTCTATTGAGGAATATTAGCTGCCTCTAACCCAAAACTTATGGGAAGTTCTTCTTCATGTATCATCTTTTAAAAATAATTTGTGACCCACCCCCCTTTCTGAAATGGTGACTATACATTTCCAGTGTGTTTAGAAAGGAGAGTAATTGTCACTTCATGGTTTTAGCAAAACAAATGTTACCAAAGTGCTGAAGGAACAACCACTTGAGACATTGTGTTCTCTTAGTCACAGGCACATACTAGGAAAAATTCAACTAAGCCTCACTCCGGGGGTATTAAAATAGCCCTTTTCGCAGCTCAGAATCACATTTCAAAGGGTGCCTAGGTGCAAAGCTAGGCCAAGTATAACCTAGCCCCAAGATAGTGCCAGGAGTAATACGCTGTTTTCCATTTTGTTTTAAACAACAGAGTGCAGCACGGAGATGGGAGCATGCAGAGAATAGCAGGGAGCCACTGAGCAGCAGGGAGCTGGGTGACCTTGAGTAGGTCACCTAACCTTGTCTGGGCATCTGCATTTAGAAAATGAGGGGGAATGCCCATTGTGCTTAATGCATAATGACCAAATAAGAAAATATAAGCAAAAGCATTTTGTAAATGGCAGGTCTTTCCTACAGTACTTGAGGGAATCATTAGAGATGGCTATTTGGGGGAATGAGATAGGTGCAAAGCTTCTTTTCAAAAAAAAGTTTCATACCTTCCATCTTATGTGATTTAAGTTTAGCGATTACAGGTTCATTAATTAATACCTTAAGAAAATACTGTTATACTATCACTGTGTCTTCTAAATGAACCATCTCTCTTTTCACTGCCATTTGCAATTTTCTCTATGGAAGAAAGGTGTTTAAAAGACAAATTACCTGGAAGATAATGGGGTGAGATTTTCTAAGCATCTTCTGTCCAGAGACAAAAGGCTTTTTCAGCTATTCTCAAGTACACCAGTTGAACACTGATTTATTTGACAATGTAATACATTTTTTTTTCAAGTAAAGTAAGGAAAGGGGGCGTTCCAGCAGATCCGACGGAGGGAGGTGTTGAGGGAAACGTGTAAGAGAAGGAGGAGAAAAGAATATTGAGGGAGCAGACCAGAAGTACCAGGCAACCATACAGGATATCTTCAGAACTGAAATTCAATAAACAAGACTGCTCCCGAGTCAAAGGGAGCAAGTCCCCATCTGCCCGTGAAGGTGTCTGGGCTCCCACTGGCCCCTCCTTTCTTCCCCACTGCTCTGTTCTTTTTTGAAAGCTTATCAATAAGAATGTGGCAGGGGCGCCTGGGTAGCTCAGTTGGTTAAGCGTCTGACTTCTGCTCAGGTGATGATCTCGCGGTCCATGAGTTTGAGCCCCGCGTGGGGCTCTGTGCTGACAGCTCAGAGCCTGGAGGCTGTTTCGGATTCTGTGTCTCCCTCTCTCTGACCCTCCCCCGTTCATGCTCTGTCTCTCTCTGTCTCAAAAATAAACGTTAAAAAAAAAAAAAAAAGAATGTGGCAGAGCACTTTTCCAAGAAGGCCATGATCTGTCATTCAAAAAGAGAGAGAGCCCTTCAAGGCAAAGTCATACACTAATCTCCCAATGACCAGCTTTGCTGCCTGAAGCATGATTGCTGTCCCCCACTTAGATCTTATTCTTAGAGCTGGACTGTTTTTTTGTTTTGTTTTGTTTTGTTTTGAGAAAGAGAGCGAGCACTTTGGCATACAAACAGGTGAGGCTGAGGGAGGGAGAGAGAAGAGAGAGAATCTTAAGCAGACTCCACACTCAGTACAGAACCCGATGTGGGGCTCAATCCCATAATCAACGAGATCATGACCCGAGCCCAAATGAAGACTCAGCCACCCAGGCGCCCCAAAGAGCTTGACTTCTCTTTTTCATTTGAGGTAAAATTATTAGGGGAGCTGATCCAAATACATTAGCAACGGGGACCCCACCCTTACTAAATGTGTATCATTTCTCAGCCACTTTTCAATACTACGTAATGTGTTGCCTGTCGGATCAGATGGGGGCACCGACTGGGTGGAAGCCGGTGGTGCAGGCAGTGAAAGGACTCACCCAGGGCACAACAAAGGAGATAGATGTTTATTGAATATACCATAAGGGAGCAGCGGGCACAAGAGCAGAGGAGAGGCCATTAGCAACGATGACACAGTTGGTGGGGGCTGTTTTATAGGAGGGAAGATGAGGAGGTATGGTGACTTACAGAATTTTCCCTTTTTCCGTAACTGTGCCTGGTTATAAGTAACCCATTGGTTAGTTAGGGACTGTGGATATTTTGAGGTGGGTCACCTTCTGCCTTGATCAAGTTTCCATGACACAATCCACATGTGTCAGTGGATTCCTATATTTCATGAGCAAGCTCCAATAAAGCTTGCAGGGGAGGAGGGAGTTAATTGATGATATTGAAAGTTTCAAAGGTTGCTTCCTATAAATACAACCTGAGCACAACTGAGTGTCTCTTCTAAAATTAGTTTCTTTTTTTTAATGTTTTTTTTTTTAATTTATTTTTGAGAGAGGGAGAGAGAGAGGCAGACAGACAGACAGACAGACAGAGTGTGAGCAAGGGAGGGGCAGAGAGAGAGGGAGACACAGAATCCAAAGAAGGCTCCAGGCTCTGAGCTGTCAGCACAGAGCCAGATGCAGGGCTTGAACCCATAAACTGTAAGGTCACGACCTGAGCTGAAGTCGGTTGCTTAACGTACTGAGCCACCCAGGTGCCCTTAAAATTAGTTTCTTAAACAAACAAATTAATTCCTCTGCTTGCCAGGTCAGCTGACCAAAACCACAATGGAAGTAACATAGGAAAATATCACTGAGGATAAAGCTTTTATGGTCAAATAAAATAAAAATATCAGTTTACTAATGTATTTTTTAATTAAAAAAAGTTTTAATGTTTATTTATTTTTGAAAGAGAGAGAGAGTGAGAGCAAGGGAGGGGCAGGGAGAGAGGGAGACACAGAATCCGAAGCAGGCTCCAGGCTCTGAGCTGTTAACACAAAACCCGACGCGGGGCTCAAACCCATGAACTGTGAGATCATGACCTGAGCCAAAGTTGGATGCTCAACCGACTGAGCCACCCAGGTGCCCCAAGGTATATTTTTTTAAGAGAGAGAGATAGAGAAAGAGAGCATGAGCTGGAGAGAGGGGCAGAGAGAAAGAGAATCCCAAGCAGGCCCCATGCAGAAATCAGTAGTCAGAAGCTCAACCAACTGAGCCGCCCCCCAGTTCACTGATGTATTTATCTGACAGATACTTGTCAACACTGTGGGGGACAAATGAAGTATAGGTATTTCTGTCCTCTAGGAACTTACAATCCAGTTGGGAGAAAAAGTGTACGATAATTGTACTTTAAATATATTCACTACCAAAAAAAAAATGAAAAAAAAAAAAAAGAAAAAGAAAAGGTTTAAGGGGCACCTGGATGGCTCCGTCAGTTAAGCACCCAACTCTTGGTCTCGGCTCAGGTCATGATCTCAAGGTTCTCTGACAGTGCAGAACCTGCTTGGGATTCTCTCTCTTCCCCTCTCTCTGCCCCTCTCCTGCTCACCTGCATTCTCTCTCTCTCTCTCTCAAAATAAATAAATAAACATTAAAAAAATAACAAAAAATAAAATTTAAAAAGCATCAGATACATGTTCCATTAAGAAATAAGTGGCCATAAACATATTTAAAATATTCAAATTCACTAGAAATCCAAATGCAAAATAACTAATTCTCACCTATCAAATTGGTAAACATTTTTATAATATTCAGAGAAATGAGCATTCTTTTACCCATGAGAGGAATGTAAACTGGTACCACTTCTTTAGCGGAAAATCTGGGAACAAGAATCAAAAGCCTTGAAGTAGTGCCATCTTTCTCTACTAGAGTTTTTATCCTTAAGAAATAAGCATTATAATTTTTAATAGGTAAAAACTGGAAACAATCAAAATGTTCAACAATATAACACCGATTAAATTATTGCATATTCAGCAATAAAATGTCTACAGAAGTAAAACATGATGTTTTTTTAAAAAAGTCATGTCCAGAGGCACCTGGGTGGCTCAGTCAGTTAAGCGTCCAACTTCAGCTCAGGTCATAATCTCGTAGTTCGTGGGGTCAAGCCCCGCGTTAGGCTCTGTACTAATGGCTCAAAGCCTGGAGCCTGCTTCAGATTCTGTGTCCCTTCTCTCTCTCTGCCCCTCCCCTGTTCATGCTCTGTCGCTCTCTTTCAAAAATAAATACACATTTAAAAAAATGTTTTTAAGTCACTTTCACAACACAGTGCAAAAAACCTGATTAAAAACTGTAGTGTAAATTCAGTTTAGTTTAAAATATGCACATATATTTATATATTTATTATTATATATCAAATAATTAACAATGGTTATTTCTATGCCTTTCTAAAATATCCAAATTGTACATTGTGTTCATGTATACTTTTGCAATTAGGAATAAAAGCAACTAATTCCTTTTTTAAAAACAGAAATGTGAAGGTCAAACACTCTGTGAAAGCCCTTTTGATTTAAACATTTACATAGGTGATGTCTTTGACATTCCAGTCTTCCTCAACTTGACCAGGCATCATAACATCATGTCTCAAATATTAAGGATGAAAAATACTACTGTAGTTAACTACTGAGTGCTTACTCTGTGTCAGGCAGTGTATTAAGAAATCTATATGTACCATTGCATTTAATCCTCACAACTACCTTCTGAGATAGAAATTATTTTTATTCCCAGTTTACAGATGAAGAAACTGGGGCTTAATGAGACAATAAGAGGACACCTAGCTAGTAGGTGGAAGGGATGGCATTTGAACCCTGGCAATTTGGCTTTAAAGCCTACATTCTTTATATCTACACATATATTCTTACTTTCTCCTTTGCAAGAACTGGAAAGGCCCATCCAATTTATTATTTGGTATTTGCTGGGTAGAGGGCATATTAGTCTTGTTAAATAGAAGATTGTGGAATTTGATATGAATTACTTGGGATTTTGCCCTCGGGGCTACTGAAGACACCACTCTCTGACTGCCTAAGTTCAGCAGCTAGTGACAGAGCTGGAGGCTAAGCCTAAGAGCTTGCCCTAGAGTTTGCATCCTCTCCCAGCCATGGCAGGATGCCTCTTGGGGCGTCTGCCCTAGTCCCCATTTCTTGAGAGTATCAGGAAGAAAGAGGAGATGTTTCCCACTGTGATTCAGTCTGGTCCCCAAGTATCTGCTCCGCCAACTGGCAAGTATCCTTCTCGGGCATGAGGCTTGGCTGGAGCCCCCCGTGACTCCCATGGCATTTCTACTCAGGACACTTATGCACCCACTTTCCTACTCCCCCAACTCCTTCTGATTCCAATCTTCCTCCCATCAGATATGTCACTTTATTACTGTTATAAATCCAGCCCACATCCAGGAACCTCAGAAATTGCACTATCTGGTGAGGCGGGGAAATTTGTTCTTGAGGATAATGGTCATGGTAAGAAAATATTGATGTTTAAAATCAGAAGCTAAAAAATCACACAGATTTCCAAAGGAGGAAGTCCTAATGGTTTTCTGAATGCACAAATAATAGCTTGTGAGAAGCTTTTAAAGAGCTTTCCTCTAAGTCTAAAGGCTCAAGGTTGGTTTTTTTTTTTTTTTTTTTGAGGTTTCTTAATGGAATCTAAACACTTCATTGTGTTCACCAGAGCAGCAAATTGAATGTAAAGTGGCAGCAGACCCTAAAAGGGAGGCTGGTGACTTGGAGCACAATTTGCATGAAATACATTCTTTTTTTTTTTTTTTTTTTTTTTTTTATGGTACTTAAATGCTCCTATGAGACATTGAGTTTGACTTCTTGTATGGTTTCCTTTTTCACTACAGGTCACCCTAGCGGGGTCGGTCCATCCTGCCGCCTCCCAAACGTCACACCCAAGTCGCCACATGGGGGCACTCTAACGCCTCCTTCCCTTCCTATCGCCATTTTCCCTCCTACCTTTACACAGGGTTGACCCTGTTTCTGGGGCCTTTTATAACATAATGGTCATCACTAGCCTCAGCAGTTTCTTAAAAAGAAACAAAGGAACACATCCTTAACATATTGAAAAATAATACATTATAAAATTTTTCAAGGAGCATTTAGGAGGACTGCCCCTCAAAAGAATCTCCTAAGATAGGTACGGCGGATACTATGATCACCTTCTTTTAGAACAGACACTTTGGCTTGCGGAGATAGAGTCAATGTTTAAACCTTGAACGTTTCTGAAGCCAGAGTTTCTCTGCTTCTTCGGCCAGGCCTCTTTCCTGCAATCATTCTGACATAAGATCCAGCCTTATTTTGAAGGAAGATCATCTTTTAATGAAGACATCAAAGCAATAATCAGCCATAAGAATAGTACAATAGAAAAAGAAAGTCACATAATCACATTTCTCTTCCAGTATTTACTTGTAAAATGATTTCAATCTCAAAGAAGAGAAAATTGCGATCCCTTTTCAAAGTTGAATATAAATTCACTTAAACATGGAATAGACAGCTTGCCCAGATCTCTTCCCCACCCTTCCATCCACACTAGGCAATTTAATTAATGGGCGAACAGCCTGATGGTGGATTTTTCTGATAGAGTAGCATGAACGACCCACCCTTGCACAGTTCCTTGGCACACCACTCTGGCTGCATTACAGAAACAGAACAGAGTCGTATGGTTCCTGGAAAGTAATTGTTTGGCAGGGCTCTAGCCTCGGGCAAAATCCACATAGGAAAAGTGCTCAGGTGGCCCTCTCTGGTGCCAGGGGCAGGGTGGATGGCAGAGGGTGGGCATTGACTGTGTGTGATGGTGTGAGGTCCTGAGGGGGGGTGGAGGATGGGAGGACACAGCCAGGGAATATAGAGAAACCCGAAAAACAAGGCTCTAAATCATTGTTGCTTCTCTGCTCCTGTAATCCGTTCATTTAGCCATCAAGTGTATACTCAGTATCTGTTGCTTGCTCAGCACGGAAGAAAGAGTTTTGCCTAAGTGAACACAAGAGACCAACTTTTAGAGGCACCTGGGTGGCTCAGTCTGTTGAGTGTCAGACTTCCGCTCAGGTCATGATCTCAAGGTTCATGAGTTCAAGTCCCACATCGGGCTTGCTGCTATCAGCAAGGAGCCGGCTTCTTCTCTCTCCCTTCCTGGCTTCTGCTCCCTCAAAAATAAATAAATAAACATTTAAAAACAGGGAGAGAGACCAACTTTTAAAGGGTATAAAAAAACAAGTTCATGCCTTTGATCAGCTTTCAGTTCAGATGAGGAAATTGTTTCCCAAGAAGTTATTTAACAAATATTTTGAGCTTCTACTCTGCAGTGGGGGTGTCTGACAGGCCTCAAGGCTCCACTTTGAAATGCTGATACATTCCAGTGTAAAGAACCAGCTTTTAGAGCCCACTAACTGACAAGGTCAATGTTATACAGACATGCAGAAGAAGATTGCTCTTAAAACTACCCCAAGACTGTGGTCATGTTAAAGTGTGAATCAACAAAAAAACATTTCAAAGAACTTGCTGGACATCTTTCCAGGATGTTTTCAAAGGAGTGGGGAGAAGAGCAAACTCCCATCTCAGACTTGAGGCTGATCAGGTCCGGGAGCCCTCCCTCTACCTTCATTTCCATGTCACTACAAAGATGAGCCTCAAACATGGTCAGCATAGTGTGACCTGCTTAACAGAAACGATCTCAGCACTGTGGTTGTGGATTCCAGGCCCCTGTCCACTCTCGGCAAGTGGCAACAGAGACCCTTCTGTGGGTATCCCTTTTATATGAAAATGTCTTTTGGAAACCAGAGGCTGCTGCCTGTGATCTCATACTGCACACACCCATAGTAGAACGTCAGGCTCTTAGTTCAGACAGGAGCCGGTCAGGCACTTGGCCAGTGTTCAGCCTGTTCCCTGCTCCTCCTGGTCCTCTGAGCTGGGACCTTAGGGTGCTACACCAGTGAATGCTTGACTGTTTCTACCTTTCTGCAAATGACTTTTACCATGTGATGCAATGATTACGGCAGGATATTGAAGAAGCAGCTGCCACTAATGGAGGAAAGGTCAAGCCTCTCAAGAGTGCTTCTGTTCCCACAAGGTGACACCAGCATTGCCTACCAGCTTTCCATGCAAACCAGCACCCAGGTGTCCATTCAGCTTGTCCGAAAAGCCTTCAAAAAGGCTCTCTGCAAAAGAAAGGTCTGCACAGAACAAAACATGCCCCGGTCTCAGACTGTCCCTAGCTTTGATTTGGGGCAAGGTTTAGTTTTCATATTCACAAACCCAAAGGACACATGATTTCTAAGGTCCTTTCCAGCTTTAACTTTCTATGTATGTAAAAGCCAAAGGGAAAAAAAAATCAGGCAGTAGTCATTAAGATTCACCGCCCTGCGATCAAAAAGAATGAAATATTGCCATTTGCGACAACGTGGATGGAACCAGAGTGTGTTATGCTAAGTGAAATAAGTCAGTCAGAGAAAGACAAACATCAGATGATTTCACTCATATGTGGAATTTGAGAAACTCAACAGATGAACATAGGGGAAGGGAAGGAAAGATAAGGAAAAAAGAGAGAGAGAGGCAAACCATAAGAGACTTTTAAATCCAGAGAACAAATTGAGGGTGGCTGGAGGGGTGCTGGGTGGGGGGATGGGCTAAATGGGTGAGTGGCATTAAGGAAGGCACTTGCTGTGGGGTGCCTGGGAGTTATGTGTAAGTGACGAATCACTAAATTCTATTCCTGAAATCATTACGCTATATGTTAACTAACTTGGATTTAATTTTTTGAAAAAGGGAAAAAAAGAAAAATAAGCAGATAAATATCACATTAAAAAAAAGAAAAGAAAAAGATTCGCCACCCTGTGGCTGAACCAAATAGTTTTTCTAAAGTTTATTTTAATCTTTATTTAAAATGCTATAAAATTTATTCAAAATTAATCATTTAATTAACAATTAGTACAGAACAGCAAAGTAATTAGTGGTTGGTATACACGCAAGAACCCCGAACTCTGAGTCAAAAGACCTGAGTTTCAAGCCATCAGAGAGGCACCATGCTCTGCCCAAGGGAAAAAAATCATGATTTGGGAGCTGAGCTCAAATTCTAGCTCCATCATTTTCTAGCTGTGAAACTTTGTGCCAGTTACTTAACCTTTCAGGGTCTGTTATTTCATCCGTAAACGGGAATAAGCAATATATCACCAGATTGTAGTTTAATAATATATAGAAATATAGGGGCGCCTGGATGGCTCAGTCTGTTGGGCATCTGACTTCGGCTCAGTCAAGTTCATGGGTTTGAGCCCCACATCAACCCCTGGGCTAACAGCGTCGATTCTGTCTCCCTCTGCTTCATATTCTGTCTCCCTCTCTCTCTGCCCCTCCCCCACTTGCTCTCTCTCTCTCTCTCTCTCTCTCTCTCTCAAAAAACAAAAACAGGGGCGCCTGGGTGGCGCAGTCGGTTGAGCGTCCGACTTCAGCCAGGTCACAATCTCGCGGTCCGTGAGTTCGAGCCCCGCGTCGGGATCTGGGCTGATGGCTCAGAGCCTGGAGCCTGTTTCCGATTCTGTGTCTCCCTCTCTCTCTGCCCCTCCCCCGTTCATGCTCTGTCTCTCTCTCTCCCAAAAATAAATTAAAAACGTTGAAAAAAAAATTAAAAAAAAAAACAAAAAAAGATTTAGAAATATAAAGCTTAAGATTTATTAAGCTCTTGGCACATGGTAGGAATTCAGTTAATATTGGTTTATGTAAATGGCTTTTCTAAGATCTCTTAGGGAAGAAAACTAACATATTTTGAGTTCTAGCTTTGTGGTAGCAAATTGCATGACTTCAACATGTAGTCCTGATGAAGTGGATACTGTTGTCCGAATTTCAGCCTAAATTCACTTCCCCCGATGTAAAATGGGTGTAATATCTTTCCTACTCAATCCAAAAAAATTCTTACGAAGATTAGACTAATTTAATGTGAGACTTGCAAATTGTTGATATTTATAGAAGTGGGAATATCCTAGCTATTGCTTTATTAAACACTCTTTACAGTAATGTTCAATCACCCAACATGCATGTATTCAGATTCTACCATTTGGCCATTGATTCAGAACATAGTCTCTGTTCTCAGTGACAAAATAACACCCAGGAAACTAATGAGAATAGTTAGGAACAGCTGAGTTGTCACTGCAGTAGAAAGTAGTTAAAAGAGAATGATATGACTTAAAAGATAAATAAATTTAAGGTGAAGAGATGGAGAAAAGGGAAGACACTTCATATAAAGGAACGAGCATGAAAATAGGAAGCCTTTGAAGAGATTAGGATTCTCATCCTTGTAATTTACAGGAACATTAAGTATTGAATCGTTCATGCAGCAAACATTTATTGAGCATCTATTATGTGCTAGGCACTCTTCTAAGTGTTGGATATATGGAGTGAACAAATTAGAAGGTAGTTCCCTTGAGGAGCTTATATTCTAGTAGGTGAGACAGATTAAATAAAATAAATAAATTATACAGAATGTTAAGTGATGAGCACTTCAGAGAAACCAGAGTGGAGCACGGTGGGGGGATCAAGAGCGACAGGAGTGAGGTCGTAGGTGGCAACAGAAAGTAGAGAGATCAGACTAGGTTTCATTGAGAAGGTAACACTTGAGCACAGGCCTGAAGGAGGAGGAATAAGTCAAGGAGATACACAGGGAAAGAGCTTCAGGCAGAAGGAAGAGTGAACAGTTATAGCAGTGGTTCTCAAACTGTGATCCCCACCCAGACCAGCAACATTAACATTGTCTGGGCATTTGCTAGAAACACACATTTTCAGTCTCCACCAGAAACTCTGGTTCAGCCCAGCAATCCCCCTTCAGGGGACTCTGATGTTCCCTAAAATTTAAGAGCCACTGAGCTATAAAATAAAGGTCTAGTTGGTGTGCGCCAAGCCTGTGTCAGTCTTGTGCAAGGCCAGCATGGCTAGAGCGAACTAAGTAAGAGGGAGAGAAATAGTAGGTGACATCTAAAGAGAGAATGACACCGAGAGGTGGGGGTGAGAACGAGAGAGATCCTGTAAACTCTTGTTAGCCATTGTAAGGACTTTGGTTTTCACTCTGAGTGAAGTGTGGAGATATTTCAAGATTGTGACTAGCAGTGACACCATGTGTTTTGAAAGCATCCTTCTGGCTGCTGTTAATGATAGATTGTAGGGGTGCCTGGGTGGCTCAGTCGGTTGAATGTCTGACTCTTGATTTCCACTTGGGAATTGGTCGGATCGGCCCTGCATTGGGCTCTGTGCTGGAGCCACAGAGTCTGCTTGGGGTTTTCTCTCTCCCTCTTTCTCTGTCCCTCCTCAGCTTGTGCCCTCTTTCTCCCTCAAAATAAAATATATATATATATATATATATATAAGCTTTAAAAAAAAGAATAGATTGTAGAGGGGTGCCTGGGTGCCTCAGTCAGTTGAGCATCCAACTCTTGGTTTCCACTCAGGTTGTGGTCACAGGGTCATGGCATCAGGCCATACGTTGGGCTAGGTGTGGAGCCTGTTTGGGATTCTCTCTCTCCCTCTGTCTCTCTCCCTCTGCCCTTTTCCCCAGCTGGTGCTCTCTATCTCTCTAAAAATATAATAATAATAATTTAAAAAAGAATAGATTGTAGAAGGGTGAAAGTGGAAGACTTTTTTTCAGGAATGCAGGCAACAGATAATAAAGAGTGGCTTGGATTAGGATGACAGTGGTAAAGATGGAGACAGGAAGTGGAATCTGAATATATTTTGAAGGTAGAGCCAAGGGATTTCCTGGCAGAGTGGTTGTAGGGAATGAGAGAAAGAAAGATATTGAGGATGTTTCTGGCTTGAGCCACCGGAAAGTTGAGTTGCCATCAACTGAGATGGGAAAGGTGCAGTGGAAGCAGGTTCGTGAGGAGAGGCAGGGAGGCGGGGGTGGCGCCTCAATAGGAAGTTGAGTTTGGGACATGTCTGAGATGTCCATCCAACCTCCAAATGGAGATGTGGAGTGAGCAGTTGGATCTATGAGCCTATATTGAGTTGAATCAACTCGTCATCATTCTGAGTTACATGGGGAACCAATGGCTACCAGCAGCATTAAGAACTGATTCTGCTCACTTCAAATCAAGAGTGATACCAGAGTTCTTAGTCTTTTCACTATTTGTTTCTTTATAATCCACATATCCAAAAGAGCAGTTTCTTTTCTTGACTAGCTAAAAGCCCTCCAGGCTCAGGTCAAGGGACTTTCACCCCCAGAAAGGTCTTGGCCTTGGAGAAATGGAAGCAGTGGGGGTACTTAGCTCTCCAGACTTTTGGTGAAAATCAATTGAATGATCTCATGCTAGATTTTGCCTTTTTATCTGAAGTTCTACCTATGTGGCAATTTAGAGGGGTTCTCCACCCACCCCCAAAGGGAAAAAATATATGGTAGCATTAGCTCAGGGTACATGACAAGAAGCTCCAATCATAGAGTAGGAGAAAGTGTATGTTATAAAGGAGCCAAACACCTCACTATAATTAACTGTTTTATCAGCTGCTTTGAAAACATATCATTGAGAATTTCCAAAAGAAAAAGAGTTGGGTTTCCCAGCTGAGACTGTTTGGAACCTGGTCGCCGGGGTTTCCATAAACTAAACTATCATTAAACATTTTCACCACTGAAGGGGGTCATTAGGTGTGCAAGCCCATTTGATTTAAATTCCTATTTATTTTTGGTTGTGGATCTCTATATAGATTTGTGTCCCTAAGGCAGAAAATAAGATAATGACATTTATGGATCTTAAACATGTATTTTCTCAAAGGTCCACATGGATAGAGAAACTAGGGTTGCAATAAGGGGTAGACATTACATCCAAATATTTTGCCTAAATGGCTCCTTGTTCTATTTCCCAGTTCATGAAAAATGACCTGGACTGCCCCAAAGAAGCAATTCTTCCTTTTTATTTACCCACCTGCCACAAAGCAGCGTTCAGCTCTATGTGGACAGATACAACAAGGGGGAGTGGGCTCGGAAAGGTCCAGGATTGCCTGCCCACAAGGCAGTCCTACAGGGAAAACACTAGGTTCAGAGAGCAGTACCTTCAAGGTGATACAGGCCTGCTGTTGTATCAGGTCCTCTGGTTTTAACTGAGGCCAGATGAAAGAGAAGTACACTCAGAGGAATTGTCCTATGTTGATTGGTGCCACCCTGGTTTTAGGCATTCACTTAACATCTGCCAGCTTAGTTCTCAGATAGGCCCTGGGATTCTCATTTAAGCAGGGATCTGAACTTGGACTGCCATCTCTACTTTGGCTTCCTGGACTAGATTCTAGTGTCCAGCCACATCTTTCCCCAGCACCAAATTTGGCCTGTCCTTGACTTCATCTTCACAGTTTCCCAGTGGTCAGGTCTCTTGTGACTCCCTGACCCTGACCCACCTCAAGCCCAGAGTTTTCTCTCTGCTTAGGCCCATCTTTCATGGTGCTCCTACATGTGAGCTGCACTGTATCCTCATTTTTTCAAAGTCAGACTCCGGAGCCCCTTAAGTGTAGAAAGCAGTATTTAATAACGAGGGCCCTCCAAGTTTTGCAATACAGCCTATGGTCCCATTTCAGGAGTAAGAAACCAAAATTATTATAGTCCCACTTACTCACAGGAGCATTGAGAAAGCCTCCCCAGGCTAAGTCATTCCAGCCAGTCTTCTACCCCCACTACTGGTGATGAGTCACTGAGGCTGCCGCCAGGGATGTGACATTTGGTGACCATGCACTGTGACTTAAGGCACAGGATGGGGATGGGAGAGAGAAAGAAATAGACCAGTCCAGGACAAGGGATTAGAGGGTCACCAGTACTCTACTTCCCTCCTGAGACCCTCTAAAATGTTTGTGGTAGCAGAAACATCCCCTTTACGTTATTTTACATTTGGAGGTGGAGAAGAACATTCAGCTAGTCTTCGAAGTGTTTTGCACCCACCTCTGCGCCCTCAGGTGACACCCTCACAAGCTCTGTGAACTCTTTAGATAACCTTCCCCCAACCAAACAAGGTAGTGCTTTCTTCTTATTTCACCAGCACCTAAAACTCTCCTAAGGCAGTCATCTTTTAAAAATGAAATAATTACATTTAAATCACTTAGAACAATGGCTGGCACATAGTAAGCATTGAATATGTGCTAGCTCTAATTATTATTTTTGTCTCTGGTCTGCAGATGAATCTGGTGCCACTGGCCTCTTCAGATGCCAGTATCTTAATGCCCCCCTTCGGCCCCCACCACACATATACACAGCCAGATCTCATCTCAGTGAAAACAAAAAACCCAAACAATAGCAACAACAAAAAACAACCCCAAGCGTTATAATTAGATAGGTCAAGGTGTGCTATTTAGGTGGCTTTTTAAAAATAAGCCCCAAACAAAACCACTCAGGGACGTGGAAATTAATTTCAAACGCTGACATGATAAGCAAATGTAATATGGAGACCTTGTTTGGGTCCTGATTCAAATCAACTGACTATAAAAAGACTCTTTAGAGACAATAAGGGAAACTTAATTACAGACTGGGTATGCATGATACCAAAGTAGTGTTGTTAATTTTGGTAGGTGTGATAATAGCATTGTGGTTATGTTTTCTTTTTTTAAGTCAATATTTTGAGAGATTCAGAGGTGAAATAATATGATGTCTGGTATTTGCTTTAAAGTACTTCAACAAATAGGGGCGCCTGGCTGGCTCGGTCAGTGCTACATAAGACTTGTGATCTTAGGGGGCGCCTAGGTGGCTCAGTCGACTGAGTGACCGACTCCGGCTCAGGTCATGATCTCGTGGTCTGTGAGTTCGAGCTGTCTCTCTGCCCCGCCCCCACTCATGCTCTGTCTCTCTCTATCAAAAATAAATAAACATTAAAAAAAAAAAAGACTTGTGATCTTAGGGTAGTGAGTTTGACCCCCACGTTGGGTGTAGAGATTACTTTTAATTAATTAATCAAGTGCTTCAGCAAATAAAAACAGTAAAGACATCAAAAGGGGGGATAGATCAAGTACATATGGCAAAAACTTGGTAATTATTGAATATAAGTGAAGGAAATATGGTGGCTTATTGAATTTTTTTCTCTACTTGACTGAACTGGCAAAAAGAAAACGTTGATGACCACTGGTCTTTAGATCTAAGTTTTCAACAGTACCAGCAAGGTTGTCCGGCCTAGGACCACTGACTGATACTAAGGGATTCAATGAGAGATGGTTGAAACCTGGACCAGAGGGGAAAGTAATAGGGTCAGGGGTGGTCAGAGGTTTGGGAGAACTTGATTCTGGGTCCCTGGAGGTTTGGGAGAGAGAAGCGTAGCAAGGTGAGACCAGTGCCATGCTGAGAACTGAGGAAAAAGGAGAGAGATCCAACAGAGAGAGTGACTGTAGGTAAACACCTCCGCTTGTGTGGTGGCATCCAGGCCATTTTGCCCCCAGCCTCCCCTTGGAATAAGCCAGCCTATTTCCAACAGAGCTGGATTAAAGTAATCCCTAGCCGTTCTCCCGACTAGAAACAGAACACTTGTAGGGAGTGAAAAAATAGAAATGACCTCTTTCCCACCCGCATGCCCCCAAATGTCAAGAATCTCTTAAAAACGCTTGCAGCAACACTCATGGTAAAATTCTGGGAGGCTGTCTCTGTTTCTCTTTTCTTACAATTTTGTTTCAAAGGGGCAAGATCTTTCATGTACTATTTAGAGTTAAGTTTGCAGCGTTAACATTCTTTGGTGATGAGTACAGCTCATTCACCCTGATGTGAAAGGACCAAGATCACATCCTTCTCTCTCTTGCTGGTGAAAACCAGCAGAGCGCAGGGGGCCCTGGGCACTGGGAGAATGAAGACAAACTTCAGTTGCCTGCTTTACAATGTCGCTGAGCACTGTCTACCTAAATCTCCTGGGCGAATGGAAGTAGTTGGAGAGTGTGAGGCCTTGCCTCCTCTCAGAAAACACTCCAACAAAGGCAACAGGAGACTGTGCAAGAGGACCTACATTTCCATTCATGTCTCAGGCATCAACGATGCCCCTTCTCTCTTGGGCTCTGTTCAGAAAAAAATGTCGGATGCTGAACATATCTATAGCCACCAAGGACACTCCCCGTGTGACACCTCAGCCTGATCACTTTTCTTTTCAAGTCTCAGTTCTTGAATTTCTGAAATGAAGAGACAGACAGACAGACGGAGATGGAGAGAGGGAGAGAGGATACCAGATTTCTATATTTGTCTCTTCCCACTCTGAGGTTTGATGAGAACTAATGAAGTAGAGACTGTACCTGGCCCCCTGGGAAAAGATGCCTTTGTGTGTAAGGGAACGATGTCTTTTTCTTTATTTTCTAAAGATGTCTTTCCCATTAATTGCCTGATTTTGTGAAGTATGAAGGAATTTAGTTTCCTTTCTATTTTAGTTCATTATATTTTTTCTGACTCAACAGTACTTTTAAAGAAAAGCTGGGTTGTATTCCCACTAACAGTTTAATAGAGTAATGTTTCAAGTGGGTTATAGGAAAATCATGTTAATCTTTTACCTGGAGCAAGGGGAAATAGATCACCTCTTTGTTGATCTTCCACTTCCTGCCAAAGGTATGAATCGTGTAAAAACACTGATCTTGTGTAGGCGGTGAGAGAATATTGAAAAAATAAGACTTCGCCCAGAAATGGAAGTTCCCCTTTTGTCTTGATAACAAACTTCTTCGTTTCTTTGGGGACTTATGCTTCCCTTCCCTGGCAAGTCCTGGTGATGCCATCAGTCACAGTGCCCCATCCCTCTTCTGGCTTCACTGGGGATATGCCCAAGCAAGTTGACCAATCCAAGTATATCATCACTCTAACCATTGTCATTAATTCAGAGGTTGGCGAATAACCCAAGTGGGCCAAACGGGGCTTTCAAAAGCTGGCATAGCACGATCCAACAGAGCTCATCTACCCTTCATTGATGTCCTTGCTAGTTTGGATCGATGGTACAATGGAGCCCCTACTCTGAGCTAAGTTCACACTCTTGGTGCCCAGCCAAAGCAGCTACAACCTGGGGGCCTTCCTGCCTAGGCCATAAGCTAACTAAAGCATCATCGAGGTTCCAAGGCAATGGAAGCTCCTATGGTTTGTCAAAGCCAGGCCTCAGACAATACTTTTGGACTTGGTGAAGTGAGGATGAACCATTTCACCTAAAGACACAGTGTTCCCAAAGGGAAACTCACCAAAACAAAAGGAAGATTTGGGCTGATGTTCCAGACTCTGGGAGAAGACCTAAAGATTCTTAAGGTAAGGGAGTATCATGATGGGCTTTCCCTGATCACAAAAAGACCCGTTTTCCCCTTTTCTCCAAGGTAATGGATGCCTGCACACAACTACACCTGGCTAACCAAGCAGGGACCATGCAAGAGAGACAAAAGATGGCTCAAGGTGATCTGAGGGCACCTCTAGACAGAGGATAGGCTGTCATAACTTTTAAGTACCTTCCTCAAGGTCCACAGTGTTAATCCCTACCATTGGCACCTGAATGCTTCAGAGAATGATAGTTTCTCTAGAGACAACCTGGTCCAGAGGTGGTTGGCATGAAAAACACTCTAGGCTTTTCTCTAGGACGGACTGAGAAATAGGAATCCCAGGTGGGTTAAGAAGCGAGTGCCTTTCGGATTAACTGAGTGGTGGTGAGGGAGGGACATGGGGGAAGAGTGCCATTTTATTTTCACTGGAAGGCCTGGTCTACGCGCTGAAGTGAGGCTACTTTGACATTTTCCCAGTTATATGTGGAATCTTGTGTTAAGCTTATTTGGCACCATATTTCTACTTTATTTTTGAGAGTACTCTTTAGAAATTGGCACCTAAGGCAGCTGTCTGTCTGGACTGACCCTCAATCCAGTTCTGAATCTGTGTGATTCCTTCTTTGCACCCTCTGTGCTTCCCCAACCTCCTTTAAATAGGTCATGCTATCTCCCACCAAGGGCCAACGGAATGTATTAGTAACAGAACTCCACAGATAAAGGCTTATCTGCAGTGGTGACTGTTAGTTGCAATTTTTTCGGGGCCTACTTCCCCTCTGACCTGTCTCCTGAGGCCTCACTTCAATAAGCCCTGCCATTGGTTATAATGCCTCACTTAGACCTTTCTGGATCTTTAATCTTGTAATGCTAATGAAAGCTTTATCCAATTTATGACATCCTACTAATAAAAATGTTGGCATGCATGGCCCTTATCCTCTTGGCTGGTGATAAAACAGTCTGTGATTCTAGTTGGGACTGACTTTGACTCAAGTGTTCCTTAGCCAGAGGTGAATTGTTTCTTTTTTATTTATTTCATTTTATTTTTTTTAAGTTTGTTTATTTATTTTGAGAGACAGAAAGAGAGAGAGAGAGAGAGAGAGCATGTGCGTGCCTAAGTGAGGGAGGGTCAGAGAAACAAGAGACAGAATCCCTAGCAGGCTCCATGCTATCAGCACAGGGCCTGATGTGCAGAGCCGGGGCTCGAACCCATGAACCATGAGATCATGACCTGAGCCGAGATCAAGAATCAGATGATTAACTGACTGAACTACCCAGGCACCCCATGAATTGTTTCTTTATGTCTATCCGGTGGCTATCTGAATTTTATAAATTTAAATATTCTCCTATCAGAGAAAATACCCCAGGTATAAAGTGTGACCTTTATGTGTAAGGAGACAGAGAATCTGTCCAAGTCAGATTACTTAATTTAAACGTTAAATCAAATTCCCTTGCTTGTGTTTTGCTTTTGGACACACAATACCAAAAACATTTCAGAGGTCAGTGGTAGGCATTTGAATTCCTTAAATGGAACAGCGCAGAGCAATCAGCTAGTTAATACTATTTTACAAGATTCTAATGTGAGAAGGCAGCAAAAACTCTGCTTTCAGGCTGTGCTTTCTGAAACACAGCAAGTAAAACAGATTAGGATTAAAAAGAAATAGAGCCATATTCATTTTAGATGCGCAGAATGAAATGGCCAGGAGTTAGCACCATGCAGTGAGATAGAACATCACTCAGTGAGATAGAGTGACCAACTGTCTGGGTTTGCCTGGGGCTGTTCCGGTTTTAGCACTGAAAGTCCCACATCCCAGGAAACCTCTCCATCCCAGGCAAACTGGAACATTTGGCCGTCCTAAAGTGGGTCAAGTCGCAGACCACAGGTCCTGGCCAAAATAAATAGGACTGTCCAGGTATTTTTGTGGTTGATGCATATTATTTGTCTCAACATCTTTGTGTCTTAGTAAAAGAAGAGTTAAATGCCTCAACCTCCCACTCAGAATTGTTAAAAGAAATTGCCTCAATTCATCACTAGGCAATTTGCAAATGCGAGATGCTATAAAATTATAAATAATAGCTTGGAAGTGATTTTCATGCAGCTAGTAGACCTTACCTGGCTGACGCCAAGGTCTTGCTGTGTAACTATTAGAGCTTTCCCTATGGAGAAAATCTAGCCCACTGTGAGTAACTTTACATTTCTTTCATTCCTGCTAATGTTAAGCCACCTCTAAGGACAATACAGAGCAACCTTGGCTCCAATTTTGTTGAACCCAGCTGGATGCAGCCAAATTATGGGCTTCGTTTTGGGTGGAGCATATTTTTGTGGGCTGTGGGAGACCTGTAATTTTTTTTTTTTTTTAATGCAAAACCATTTATAGCTTTGGGTGATGTAAAATCCTCAGGGTGCCTACAACAGTGTCATGCAACCAAAGGGCTTCCCGCATGATCCAGATGGGACACAGTGGAGCCAGGGCCTCACCCAAGCCTCTGTCCACCCACTCTCCACATCTCCTGCACCGGCCCGCCCTCAGGCAGGGCAGCGGGCTGCAAAGCCTTTTACTTCTTTCTCTGCTTGTGGTTCAGAGGTTTCAATTACCAGCCAGATTTTCTTTTCATCGAGAGAGCTATTGTTTGAGGCTGCGCATTCATCCATCCATAAGTACCTCAAATCGTCTGACTTGCTAGCTTCAGAACCATGGCAACAGCAGAGTTTTGTGCAAGAGTCCTAGGTGAGAAGGCAAACCTCATTTGTAGGTGAAGCCCTACCATAGTCTGGCTGATATATCACAGGCCAATTGCCCAAACTATGGGACTTCTGTTTCCTCATCTGTTAATGAGAGAGTTGGATTACATTAGCTGTAAAGTCCTTCTAGCCTCTGAAGTTGGATGATTCAATGCAAGAGTGCTAAGTGGAGAGGAATAGGGGAAAGAGAGGGAAAAGATTAAGAGATGCAGGGTGAAGTTTAAGCAGTAAGGTGGAAGCCCAAGCCCTGTAAAGAAAAGGTGGCCAGGGCGAGATCCTCATGCAAAGGGCTAGCCAACCACCATTAGGACACAAATAGCTGCCCCTCAGTTCTAAGGAGCTTGCTGGGCTATGATGGGATCTTATTTCTCCCCCATCGTCACCCTAACTTACAGTACAAGTGCTACTCAACAGCCTTCCCCTGGGGGTGATATGGAGGAAAGAGTACCACAAAGTCTAAAAAGGTAACGTTAAAAAAATTGGCTCTAAAAAAATAGCTCAGAAATCCATTAAACTGAACTCCACTTACAAATAGCTCATTTTCTCAACAAAACAAAACCGCTGCACTTGTACAGATCTCAGTGGGAAACCCTGAATTAGCAAACAGCCCTACAAATGCAAGTTCATGGAAGTTATTACACACGGCATGGCTATGTGGGGGATGAAACAAGGAAGCAGAAATCATCCGGTTACTTGAACTGGCCTTCACTCTGGGCTCTCCAGCCCTGGGTCCAGTGTTCTTCATTGTAGGTCTCCAAGAAGTCTGCGTTACTGGGATCTGATAACCTCTGTGATCATAAAGGATCTTAATTGAAGCAGGGTCCAGAGGAGTATCATTTACCAGAACACTTTAGTTCCTGATGGTATAATGGTATTGGTGGTCCTCAATTTTTGCTCCTCCCTCTATCCAAATTAACTTATGGGTATAGCCCACAAAAGAAAATAACAATCCATTATCTATCCTAGATTCCTTCATCCTGGGGTCCCAAGAATTCCAAGGGATATGCACAGTAGTAACACAAATCTGAGAGCTACTTTTGTCATTTTAAAAGTTGTATTGGTGGTTATCAATTTGCCTGAGTCTGTTCCATTCCTGAAACTTTGTAGCTACCTTCACATTCACTATAGTTAAGCAGGCACATTGAATGATGCCAGGAATTTACTCGGGTCCAATCTCCATTTACCCATTGTGAGTTTCATCTCACAATGGCTACCTTTATAAGCTTGACCCTCTAATCCCTCCAGATATGACCCCCGATAGTTTGCATTTGGTCCTTATAGTTTTTTAACTTTATTATGGAAAATTTTATATAGATGGGTGAATGGATAGATGATAGATAGATAGACAGACAGATAGATGATAGATACAAAGAAACAGAGACAGACAGAACAAGAGACAGAGAGAGGAAATAGTATATTAACCTCCATGTAGCCATCACTGAGCTTCCATATTATCAACTCATTTGAAGTCCAGAAGAGATCATTTTAAACACTCTGCTCCTTTAAACAATGAAATTATTTTTTATAATATTTATGAAATGAAACAAATAACAATAATGGCCAGAAGAGAACTGCAGGCAGTGAATTTTCTGTTATTGAATTTCCTATATGTAATCACAGCAGTAGAAAGGATAGAATAAAAATAAAATGAATATTACAGTACTAAGAAAGAGAAAGGCATAATATTTATTCAATAGTGTTTATATCTATCTAGCAGTTTGAACTTGATTCTTTGGTTACCATCTGATATAACAATATTTTATATACATAATTGTCTAATAACTAATAGGTGAATATTAATAAAATGGATATGTTTATAAAAGGTTCAATTTAGGCAACTATTAAATCATAACACAAATGTAATATTTTATTTTCTTGATTCATTCTTCAGTTTTAAAATAATTAACAATCAAGAAAGCAAAATAAATTTCAATTTAAAAACTACTGTTCAAAATCAGTAAAATGTTTCAGGTATGAACTAAAATTTCTACTTACCAACAATAATATTACACATTGTGGTTCAGTCTCTGTTTCCCTATTTTCAATTTTCAGCATAAATAAACACTCCCAAAGGTCACATGGAATAACTGAATTGGAGTAACTGAAGTTTTCTTTCTTTGTCTTGTACAATTGCTACACTGTCCTAGTTGATTTCAAATCTACTTTTTAAAGGCAGGAACATGTTGTTCCACAGGGTTAAAAATATGCACTTCAGCAGAAGTGAGCTCCTGGTTCGAGACCAGTACAGATTTTATTAATGTTTTAAATTCTCTACAAAAAAGCACCCCTTTATTGTCTACACCTTGGGTGAGTTGCTTGCACCATATGTTCCTTATGGACACTGTTACATACTTGTTCATGTCTATCTAGTAGCGGCCTGGGGACCATGTTCTTCTCAGTACTCTGGCTCTGTCTATCCAGGCCTTAGTCGTTTGTTTCCTCTGTGTCTAACATCCCTGACTTTGTCCACATTAATATTAGATAATTTTAGACAAATTGCGCTTTGACAATCCTGCAAGGTACATGATTTTTTAGCTTTTCAGAAAGTATCTCTCTTTAATAAAGCTATATTTTCCTTCCCTGTTTTTTTCAGATGTGCCAACTAAAACAGAAAAAAATTAGTTTTATTAGGATATAATTGGCACATAGCACTGTATAAGTTTAAGGTACACAGCATAAAAAGTTGACACACATATGTTGTGAAATGATCACCACAGTAAGCTTAGGTTAACCTCCATTACCTCATATAGTTACAAAAAGAATGTTTTTCCCTTGCGATGAGAACTTTGAGGGTCTGCGCTCTCAGGAAGTTTCAAATATACCATGCAGCATGTTAACGATAGTCATCGTGGGAACATGACATCCTTAGTACTTACTTATCTTATAACTGGAAGTTTGTACCTTTTGACCATCTTCATCCAATTTCTTTACCCCCTACCCCTGACCTCTAGTAACCACAAATCATATCTCTTTTTCTATGAGTTTTGTTTTCATTTTTGTTTTACATTCCACACATTCATGAGATCATACAGTATTTGTCTTTCTCTGACTTATTTCACTTAATGAATGCCTCAAGTTTCATCCATGTTGTTGCAAATAGCAAGATTTCCTTCTTTCCTAGGGCTGGATAGTATTAGTTATTAGTTTTTTATGTCTGAATAGTATTCCATTGTACAAAGAACGTTGTTTCTTTGAAGATATTACTGAAAGCTTCAAGAAGTAGCCACCATATCCACAATCCCACTTGATATCTCTTTACAAAGCACTCTAAACCTCCCATCTTAGGAGGCATACTGCCTGAGTCCCATGAGACAATGGAAATAACTTAACCAAGTGCTTGGCTACCTTCTGAGAAGGCCGCCACCTTTCCCATGGAGAAAGAGGGGAAACTAGCAAACTCAGTTCAGCCATTCCACATTTTAAGAACTACTATTTTTAACATTTATTTATTTATTTTTGAAAGGCGGGGAGGGGCAGAGAGAGAGGAGAGAGAGAATCCCAAGCAGGCTCCACACTGTCAGCATGGAGCTCAGTTCAGGGCTCGAACTCACAGACTGTGAGATCGTGATCTGAGCAAGCCAATGCTCTTTAGATATTTGTTCAAAATCTCTTTAGTGGGACAGACATATTTTAAAAATTCCATTTGAGATTACTGTCTAGTCTGGTGGGAGTATGACCAAATTACGTTTTCACCAGTTGTATAAAAATCCTCCTGTGAAGATCTGCATTGACTGACACCATATAGCCAATGTATTCCATTGATTTTTTTTTTCACTGTTTACTTATTAATTGGTGCTCTGGGCGCCTACTCAGCTGGCACACTCCTTAATCCAGATTTTGATCAGGATAAAGGAATAAGTAATTAGAAGCTCAGGGTAGGAGAATATGATAAAGCCTGATGGAGTATGGGCGACTGCCTTATTTCTGTTTCTGTTGTTTTTCATTGCTTCTTATTATTGTTTTAACTATTATGCTCTCCTTTTTTTTTTTTTTTTTTTTTTTTTTTTTTTTTTTTTTTTTGTGGCTATACCCTTTAACTACCAAAGGAGCTAGTTACATGGCCACTGTTAAGTATACTGGAAAACTGCCACCTAATGTTAGTTTTTTAAAAATTTTCTTTGGACCAGAGCGGGCGGTGGTGCTTTAGAAGTATGTAGTAGTAATTTAGTGTTTGGTACCCCAGAATTAATTTGATATGCTCTGTCAGCTGGTTCCATATTTAAGCTGATGTATAGACCCGAAGCCCCTTGAATGAAAGGGAGATTGGGTCATTTTGAAGAAGGACACTGCAATACTGCAACAAAAATACACCACACATCTTTCTACAAGCCTTCTGTATAGGCTCTACATTCATTTGCTATACTGGCTGTACACAGGAACAAATGAAAAACCCATAGTTTTATGGAATTACTAAACACTGGCTCTGTAGTGGGTTGAATAAGATCCCTAAGATTCATGTTCACCTGGAACCTCAGAATATGATCTTATTTGGAAATAGTATCTTTGCAGATGTAATTATAAGGATCATGCTAGAAAAGAATGGGACCTAAATCCAATTAAAATGCCCTTAAAAGAGATAGAGACAAAGGAAAGAAGACCATGCAAAGATGTAGGCAGAGATCGGAATTGTGCAGCCAGAAGTTAAAGAAGCATGGAGCCAACAGGAACCACCAGAACTGGAAAAGGTGAGGAAAGATCCTTCCCTAGAGACTTTGAGGGATAAGAGCCCCGCCAACACTTTAATCTCAAACTTCTGTTCTCCAGAACTATGAGAGAATACATCTCTGTTGTTTAAAGCCACCAACTTTGTGGTAATTCGTTATGGCAACTGTAGGAAACTAACATAGCCTTCTAACTTGATACTAATCCTTGAGGACCCAAAAACTCACTATAGTCTACAGGTCCACCAGGGGCTTATAGAGGACAGGAAATATGATGTTTTGGCCCAAGGCTCACCCGATAGTGAGCTCAAGAGGTCCACAGACTCATTATATGCTTATTTCCCAAGTTTTTGAATGTATAATTGGAACAGACATCCTAGGCAACTGAGAGAATTACTACACTGCCTTCATGACCCACGGAGTAATGGCTATTGTAGGAACAGCTAAGTAAAGCATCCTGGAGCATCCTCTCCTAATGAGAATAATAAATGAAAACCAATACTGCATCCTCAGGGGAGTTGTCAACTTTAGTGACACTCTCAAAGACTTGAAAAATCCCAAGGCAGCAATTACTTTCACATTGCCATTTAACACGTGGACAGTGGATGAGGAAGGTAGATAAATTTTGGAGAATGATTATAGATTATCATAAATCGATCAGGCATTTTTTTGAAGTTGCTTTTCCAATTTGGTATATATATTGGAGCAAATCATCTCAGACTCTGACTCCTAATATAGAGCTATTGATCCAGTGAATGCTTTGTTTCCCCCTCTATTAATTTACAAGACCCACCAGCAGCCATTTGCTTTCAACTGGCAAGGATTTGCCTCAGGGCTACAACAACTTTCGTGCCTTCTGCATAATCTAGGCCAAAGATATCTTGGTGATCTTAACATTCCACATAAATTATGATGCTCCATTAATTGATGGCATGCTAATTGGACCCAAGGCACACAAAGTAGCAAACACCACAGATACCTTACTTGCATGCATGCATGCCATAGAGTAGGAGAGAAACCTCATGAAAAATGCAGGGGCTTTTTTTTCTTGGTTTTAGAAACAATATGCACCAATTTTGATGTGTTACTACAGCCCATTTACTGAATAACCCAAAAGCTGCCAGTTTTGAATAGTGCCCAAAGCAAGAGGTTCTACAGCAATTTTTGGTCATATGACCTAACAGATCCGGCCACATTCCAAGTATTAGTGGCAAAGAGAGATGCTTACTTCTAGCAAGTTCTAATAGAAGAATTACAATGTAGACTCCTGGGGTTTGGGAGCAAAGCTATGCTCTCTCCTTCAGATAACAATTCTTTTTTCTCTAAAGAAACAGAGCTACAGGGCCCTGGTAGGGACATTTAGGACATTAAGTGACAATACAAAGTGAGCTGCTCATCATGAACTGGGTGATATCTGATCCAGCAACTTATAAATTGAGAGTATGCTCAGCAGCAATGACCATCAGTAGAAATAACGACTAAGAAATAGGACTCAAGAAAATTCTGAAGACACAAGTAATTTGTATGAGCTGTGCCTTAGACTCCCACAGCACCTAGTCCTGTGATGTTGCCTCCTTTTCCTCAGTATATACCTATGATGTCAGCAGGAGTTCATTATGATCAGCTGACTGAGGGAGAAAAACTCAGATCAGGTTTATACGTGGTTCCACACAGCATGAACCAGAGGTGAACTGCTACAGCGTAATAGCCCACATCAGATGCAAGTTAAGACAGTAGTGAAGGGAAATCCTTCCAGCGTGCAAAATGAAAGAAGTGTATTTGGTTATCGACCCTGTCAGTACTGAAAATAGGCACTGATTCATGGACAGTGGATGGATGATTAGGGAATTGAAGAGGACAGGAAGGGGAGATTGGTGACAGGAGGACTGGAAAAGGTATAGAGATGGATGTCTTGAAGTGGGCACGGAGCAAAGATGTGTGTTTTGCTTGTATATGCTCACTGCATAGAAGGCTGTCAAAAACTCAAGATTGTATGTTGACCTATTCTGTGGATCTCAGCCAGATACTCCAGTGCTTAATGAATTCAAGTCCAAAGTAGTCATGGCAACAGGAATAGAAGCTCCTCATGGGCTCAATATATAGACATCTTCTCACCGAGGTTGATATGGCTACTGCCACTGTTGACAGCCTAACCTGCCAACAGTGAAAACCTACACAGAATTCCTGGGCAGGGAGAGCCACCAGCCACCTGGACCCACCAGCCACCTAGCCCATCTGGTGGCAGATTCATTACATCGGGTCCTTTCCATTATGGAGGAAGCAGCAAAGAATAGAGAAAGTCAGTGAAATCAAAGGAAAAGCAAACCTGCTGCATCTTGCATCTGCTGCCACAAGGAAGGAAGCACAACTCTTGGTTGTGCCCCTTTGGGTTCTGGAGGCAACACATTACACCCCTAGAAATGCTACTCCAGCTAATATACTAGGTGACACCGAAGGCTTCCAGCTTATTAACATGCAGCAGGAGATACACAGGAAAGAGCTCTGCAGCAAGTCCAGGCCATGCAGCAATCAGCCCTGCCACCTCAGCCACACGATTCACCACATCTTATGCTGCTGGGTTGCACCGGTGGATTTCCCCTAGTGCGGCAAGGAGTCTATGGCAAGCTCTAGAAAAAAAATCACAGTGCAGATTTCTCAGACTCTGGGGTGGATTCATGTTACATCAGAGAAGTATGTGTCCTTTGAGAAAGAACTCTAGGTGTACGACTAGGTCCTAGTAGGAATGGAACACTTGACCTTGAGATATGAAGTATCCATGATTCTGAAACTGCTAATGAGCTGTATTCTGTCACATTCACTAAGTCATAAAGTCAGGTTGGTCCAGCAAAATTTATCATAAATTGACCATGGTACATCCTGGATTAAGCCCAAGCAGGGCTTGAAGGCATAAGACAGCTGCATACCTACTTGGCCTAGACCCCATGTCTCTACCCAGATAGTTACACTGGGTTGTACCTCAGACCATATGAGAGATCCCACGAGACCGGCTGAAAGACCTGTCTGAACTTGGTTTATGAATAGGTTAGTTTAGTCTGTGGATATTTCAAGAGGTAGCCTTAAAAGACAGTGGAAAGGGAAAATCTTCCCAATGAGCAGTATACCTAGCCATCCAGTCTTTATGGAAGGAGAAGGGGCCCAGTGTGAAAATATATGTAGATTCCCAGGAGTGATGTCCGGTCAAAAGCTTAGAAGGAAAAGAACTGAAAGATCAGAGGCGAAGAGGTCTGCGGTAGGATGAAGGTATGGGCACAAAGTGTGAAGATTTTTGAGTCACACATTAATGCCCACACTGAGAGTGAGTGTGTCTTTCAATGTGCACCCATAGACATCTCTCTTGGCTCACTCTAGCCCCCACCCTGCTCAAAAATCACCACACTCTATTGTTGAAGCCTGTACAGACTCAAGCAAAAGGGACAGGTGGAACATAGCAGAATGTACTATGTTTTAAAACTGCCACACAGACCCTGTGCTTAACATAGATGCTTTGATGGTCGATGTCAATGACATACGAAGAGGCTTCCATTCTATCCCACAGTCAACAAATGGGACCTGAGTGAAATGTATGCTGTTTTCCTAAGAGGAAAGTTTGCGATGCCCAGATCTAAGTCATTATAACGTCCCTCCCAACTACCATGAAGTATTATAGAAAGCATACCTCTATCCAGTTCCATGGGTTATTATTCATATTTAAATTTCATAAATGGAATCAATGTAACTGCCTATGAAAGTGTTTCAATGCACCCATTTTGAGAATGTCTTAGATGATATTCTTGGTAAGATTAAGATTAGATCATCTTGAGTTGGACACTTATGATAAAAAGTTCTCCAAATGTAAAAACAGAACTACCTTACAACCCAGCAATTGCACTGCTAGGTATTTATCCAATGGACACAGGTATGCTGTTTCGAAGGGGCACATGCACCCCAATGTTTATAGCAGCACTATTAACAATAGCCAAAGTATGAAAAGAGCCCAAGTGTCCATCGATGGATGAATGGATAAAGAAGATATGATATAGGGGTGCCTGGGTGGCTCAGTTGGATAGGCATCTGACTTCAGCTCAGGTCATGATCTCACGGTTTGTGGGTTCAAGCCCCGCATCAGGCTCTGTGCTGACAGCTCAGAGCCTGGAGCCTGCTTCAGATTCTGTCTCTCTCTCTCTCTCTCTCTCTCTCTCTTTCTCTCTCTCTCTCTCTGCTCTTCTCTCTCAAAAATAAATAAACATTAAAAATGTTTTAAAAAGAAGATGTGGTATATATATACAATGGAGATTCCTCGGCAATCAAAAAGAATGAAATCTTGCCATTTGCAACTACATGGATGGAACTAGAGGGTATTATGCTAAGCAAAATTAGTCAGAGAAAGACAAATATCATATGACTTCACTCATATGAGGACTTAAGACACAGAACAGCTGAACACAAGGGAAGGGAAGCAAAAATAACATAAAAACAGGGAGGGGGACAAAAACATAAAGACTCTTAAATATGGAGAACAAACAGAGGGTTACTGGAGGGGTTGTGGGAGGGGGGATGAGCTAAATGGATAAGGGGCATTAGGGAAACTACTCCTGAAATCATGGTTGCACTATATGCTAACTAACTTGGATGTAAATTTTAAAAAAACAATAAATTAAACAAAATGGTAAAAAAAAAGAAAAAAGTTCTCCAAATGTGCTTTTTGACTTAATAAAATTTGGCATTTGTGATAATGAGGTGATATTGTTAGACATACCCGTCTGGTTGCTCCTGTTACTATAAGGAACCCTGTGTCTGGCCTCACCTCCAAAGACTGGCTATAAAAGGTGTGGAAGTTGCTAGGTCATCCTGGAGAGGATTCTATCAAAGCAATCCATGAATGTGTCAAGCCAAACAAAAGAGATGTAAAGAATGGCTCAGACCGTGGCCATCTTGGGAAAGCTAAATGGTAGTAAGAAGAGCTAACATCTAGTGAATCCTTACCATGCGCCAGCCATGTTTCTAAGCACTTTCCATGTTTTGTCTCCTTTGAACTTCATAGTAACCATATCGAAGGTTCATTATTATTATTTCACAGATGAGAAGAGTGAGGCTCAGGTTGAGCAAGTTGCCAAGAATTAGTAAGTGGCAGAGTTGGAATCCCAACGCTGTTTTGTCTCATCAAGAGGTGAGCTGAAGGAGCAAAACACAATAATATAAAGGCAGCCAGGCTAGAAGTAAAAGCTATCAAAAGAATGGGGTGGGGTAGAGGGATGAAGCAGGTGAGATCAGGAGGCTCAGGAAATGAAGTTCACAAGCACTACACCTGTAGGAGCCATGGGTACTTTACCAGGGCAGGAGCAGTTCCGATGAAGCACTGTGCCAGGAAGGAGCTAAGGCAGAATCTAAAGTAATTCAGGGGCACCTGGGTGGCTCAGTCTGTTAAGCATCTGACTTCCGCTCAGGTCATGACCTCGGGGTTTGTGAGTTCCAGCTCCAAGGTGCTAATGGTGCTAACAGCTCGGAGCCTGGAGACTGCTTCGGATTCTGTGTTTCCCTCTCTGTCTGTCCCTCCCCCACTCATGTTCTCTTTCTCTCTCAAAAATAAACATAAACAATTTAAAGTAATTCAAAGTCATAGAACCAATATTACACAAGTATAGAGGCACATGCTCCAGTGTGGCATTACCATATTCCTTGCGTGAGAAGATGTTCCTCCTAGGTGTCACAATAACAAAAGACATTCTAGAAATTACATTTAGAGATACTTAGTATCTTGGGCTACATCTGAGAGGCCCTAAAACATAAAGAAATGTTTGAGGTGTCTGGGTGGCTCAGTTGGTTAAGCGTCCAACTTCGGCCCCGGTCATGATCTCACAGTTTGTGGGTTTGAGCCCCGCGTCGGGCCCTGTGCTAACAGCTCAGACAGAATCCGAGCCTGCCTCAGATTCTGTGTCTCCCTCTCTCTCTCTGCCCCTCCCTTGCTGGCACTCTGTCTCTCCCTCTCTCTCAAAAATAAATAAACATGAAAAGAAATTTTTTAAATAAAGAAATGCTTCTTCTCGGGTCCAACAACTACTGAATTGTTTTATTTTATAGTTCTACATGGTTGATACGCACCAGAAATGACTTTGTATAACCTATGCCTTTGCTGGCTAAGTTAACACAGAGAACATTCGTCTTGCTGAGTGTTCAATAGCATTTACTCATTTTATAGGAAGTTGTAAGTTTGCCCTCCAATAAGTTAGTGTCTAGCCTTACACAGTAGTCGAGCTCTTTTTAAAAAGTGTACAAATTAAAGTTTTTGGCAAACTATGTCTTAAATATCTGCTTAATTCAACTGATTGATTCTTTAGGAATATCAAAGAACACACTGCCTCAATTTTTTTTTAACGTTTCATATTCTAAGTCATCTTAGAGTAGGGAAAAATCTGTGTTGGCCTTTCTATTTTCAGCCCCACCATGGGGTTTGAGTCACCATGTTCCAGCCCCAATGAATTAGAGATAAGGGGAGAAAGGCACAAAAAAGGTTATCAGGAAACAGGGTTATCTTGTCTGTTTGCTCTGCTCCCCCCTGGCACCTTTCGGTGGTTGCTCTTGCCTGAGCATTCTCCTAGTTTCCATCTGCCTCCCACCCCCCAACCCACAACATGCTGTTGGAATGGAAACACAGAAGGCATTTGGCTGAGAGTTATTTGGAAAGGCCAAATCCAAACCACACTGGTGACCAGGTGCTTAGTGGCAGTCAAACTACATGTATGGCAAGAAGTGGGGCCGAGCAGGGGAATCTCCAAGACCACAGAGGATGAGGTGGGCACAAGGGACCAGGCATTAACTGTCAGAACAATCCAGCTGGGATAACAGGTGGTGTTGCAGGAGGTGGGGGCAGTACACAGCAGGGATTTGGGGAACAGAAGATCCCTGGAGATCCAGACGTGCAGATCTCAGCAGTGGGTTGTCTGGCAGCTCAGAGCAGCCACTTTGCACCATATGAAACAGTGGTGCATATGAAACTTTGGACCATATGAAACAGTGGGGTACTCAGCTTGGACAGGGACTTGTCTGAGAGGACCGTCCTGCCATCATCCATCCTGATCTGTGAGAAACTGGAGGTGCCCGACAGCTTGGTGGGAGAGTAATACCACATTTAGTTAGTTCAGCAAGTCGAAGATCAGGGGGCGCCTGGATGGCTCAGTCGGTTGAGCTTCTGACTTTGGCTCAGCTTGTGAGCCTGAGCCCGGCATCAGGCTCTGTGCTCACAGCTCAGAGCCTGCAGCCTGCTTCAGATTCTGTGTCTCCCTCTCTCTCTGCCCCTCCCCTGCTTGTGCTCTGTCTCTCTCTCAAAAATAAATACACATTAAAAAAAAATATTAAGAGCAAGTCAAAGACCAGCAACTGAGTATGCTTATAATATGGTGTCACCCAGAAAGAATGTTGCTCCCAAGTGGGTGACAGGTAGGGAATGGGTTATTGAGGGTCTCAGGTGTAATGAATGTCCTGATGGGTCCCATGAGACCAAAGATTAAAGAGGGTGTATCCCTTATGCATCATATAGCTTTAAGAATGCTGTAACTCAGGGATCTATAAAGCCCTAAGTCAAGCAGAAGGACAGGTGGAGGGAGAGGCAAGTGTGATAAATCTGAGAAGAGAGGCTGGTATTCAAAGCCAAGAGGCCAACGTGAGGCTAACAGTGGGCACCGAGCATGAAGCAGAGACGCTCTGGGAGTACATGCTATTCAGGAATGGATGGGGTGTGCATGCACACAGGGAGGCAGGTGGGGTGCACACCCAGGGAGGCAGGCTGACAAATATGTGACTTGGGGCCATGTTCAGGGGCTGGTTTCTTTGGAGCTGCCTAAGGAGGGATGTAAGATCAGGACCCTAAACACTTCCTCTAGACAAGTGGTTTTACAAGGCAGATAAAGACGCCAGTTAAAGGTAAATACAGACGTGGTTTTACTGCCACCTCCCTTAGCCTCCAGATCTGGTGGGCACAGGGGTGAGTACAGTTTACAGCTCTGGCCACTGCTGGCAAGGTGCAGAGCATGCTGGGAGCAGAGGGGTTTGCCATCCTGGCCTCCCTCAGGCCCCCAGGCAGCCTGGGTCCACCTCCCCCAGTCAGAGGAGGGTTACAGTGAGACAGCAAGGTACAGCAAGGTACAACAACCCAGGTGGAGTTCATGTTCGATTACCCCAGGCCACCAGAAAGAAAACCAGAGATCATCTCCTTTATGGAACTAACCAACTACAATTCTTGTGTTACTGAGTACAGCCAGGCGTCCTCGGCCTGGGTCACCATGAACGGGATGACCACATCTTCATCATTCAAACTAGACACTTTAAGGGAAAGGAGGCCTGTTACTCACGTTGGCGAAGCAGGTGTAAACTTGGACATCTCCAGAAAATTGAGGCCTATACCCACCCAATACATACACACTATGCCAGTCTTGTCAATTTTATTATAAAAATCTAGTCATGCTCTTGAAGTCAAACACAAGATTGGAGTCTAACACGGGATTCACAGGTAAATTACAAGTTGCCCTGTTAAATTTTAATTTCAGATGAATGAATATATTTTTTGTTATGAATATGCCCCCAAATATTGCATGGTGCATATACTAAAATTATTCATTCTTTATTTGAAGCGAAAATCAAATTGGGTGTTCTGTATTTTTATTTGCTACTGACAACCCTGGTCTAAAGTTAAGCCACTGTATTATATGTTAATTCCACCTTATTGTTTATGTTCAAGGCCATCCTCTTGTTGCCAAAAGGAGAAAGTAGAGGGTACCATCCCAATTAACCCAGTTACCTGAGCTAATGCAATCAGTTTCCTTCAGTTTCTCTGGACTGCGAATAGCCTGCGACAAGGTTGTGGTACCTGGAGTGAGCTGGACGAGCAGGCACTCGGCTGGAAGACAAGAAGCTGGGTGGATAAGCATATTCTCCCTGCTTCCTGTTTCTTTTTGCCTGATCCAGGCTCAACTACATTAGAATCACCTGGAGAGCTTTAAAAACCCACTGATGCTTGGGCCCCACTTCTGACCAATTAACTTAAGAATCTATAGGGGTCAGGTCTGGCTTCCGTGGACTTCAAAAGCTCCCCAGGTGATTTTAATGTTCTAATGAGAACCATCATCCTATGCCCTCACTCTGGACCCCATGGCCTCCAGTTTTGCTTACTCAATTTCCCCCCTTTGAATACTGTCTCAATAGTATTGGCTATATTATAGTCCAGAAAACATGACTAAAACACACATTCCATGTCAGCATGGTGGCGTAGGAGGACTTGACCGGAAGGGTTTCTTGACCATGTGGGACCTTGTCCCATGCTGACTCCTGGCTCCATCCAGGCCTCCCACCTGCTCCTGCCTCTCTTCAGCTTTGACATCCCCTCTCTCATTCTTATCTGCTCACAAACACATCAATTCCCAGTTTGCAGCTGGTCTCCCCTTCCGGCCCATCCAAGGGCTGGCCTCTTTGGCTTGGACCAAGGACCCCCTCTGAAGAACTGTCCCTGCAGGCCATGATGATGGCACTGGCTGCTGTCCCAGGGCTCCACCCCTCCCTGGTTTCGCCTCTGGGTCGGGGGAGTTGGGGAGCAACCTTCAGCCTTTAGGCATAGAAAAAATCCAGACTTTGCATTTCCAGAATGGGGATTGGTAGACCCCTTGAGGGTGGTGTGGAGTGAATTTCCTTCTGACAAGCTAGCTGGATAAGCAGTGGTTTGCTTTCCAAATGGGTAGCAGGAAGGGCCTGGCAGTGGCATACTGCCTAGGCAGCGTTGAAAATTGACTCTCCTGCTCTCTCTGGAATTTGACCCAGTGAAGTCAAATGAGCTTTGGGCAATGACCAGCTCAGAGTTCTGAGCAAGATAGAGCAGGCAGGATAGAGCTTTGGATTATTTATTCTTTGAGTGCCTGCCATGTGCCAAATACTATGCTACGCGCATAGTGAATGGAATAGACAGGGCCCCTGGAGCCCACGACTCTTACCATCTAGTTAGAAATAATTGAAAATACGAAAAACACAGAAGAAAACTGGGACAGAAATAGTGCAGCTGAAGAGGGTGAAATGCACAGTGATTTTCCAATGGAGCATCTCACCCAGGGGACAATCAACCCACCCTCACCGTCTCTGAGGTGCAAGGCCACACACACTCACATTGCTTGACCAAACAACAGGCTAGTGCAAATGGAGCTATTTATCAAACCGAAATGTTTACACAGCAACTATAAATTTGTTTAGGAAGAATCCGCCATTCACAACTGTCTACTGAACAGATGCTCGAGAGCGTTCGTCTGTCACTGCCAGCATTTCTCAGTCAAGAGGAGGGAGCGGGTTTGAATGTCCACAGCTCCTGGAACTTCACACGCTCAGGCTCAGTCTTCGTCTGTGCCCAGAGGCTGCAGCTCCTCTCCCCAGCTCCCTTCACGAGGAACAATAATGATTTTAGAGGCATAATAAGGAGGGTTTGCACTGAATTATTAAACAATGGGGATTGAAGATGCGTTTTCTTTGACCTCCTTACCTCAGGCTTTTACCAGCCAGGGTTTTCTGGTACAGAGGCAAAGATATCCACAACACTGATGCAGATTATGTTCTCCTTCTTACAATATTTTCCATATTCATTTAAAACCCTTGCATTTTAAAACCCCTTTTGATAAACTTTAAAACATCACATGCCCTCCTCTCATTTTCTGAAATTCAACGTAAATATCAAGGGGAACAAAGGCACCAGAACAAAGCACTGCTTTGTTTTCAGACCAAGCCCCCTCCAGATTCCGGTGGGCAGCACGTGGGAGTCTGAGCTCCCTCCCCCCACCTTCGGTTCCTAAGAATCATTGTTCTAAATGGTAATATTAACACTGTCCGTCTTCATTTGTGGGTAGCATCCCATTAACATGTTCGGTTGTACATTTTCTCTGTGACATAAAATGATGACGCCGGCTTTAAACAAACAAATGAGAATGTATACAACCAAATGAGCCTTGTGTTTTTGAAACGGCCACTGGGGAGGTCAACATAGGTTTCCAGGGCTAATGGCATTGCCCTGAAGTATTTTGGAGGGCTCACTTAAGTGCAGCACAGGGCAAGAAGCAGGAGCTTTGGGGGCAGGTGGCCTGGCAGCAAATCAAGTTCTGCCACTATTGAACCTCGACCTTGATCTAGTGGCTTAACCTCTCTCTGAGCCTCAGTTTTCTCATTGGTAAAATGGGAAAAAAGGAAACAAAAAATGTGTGTAGCCCGGTCAGCAATTATTAATTTCATTTTATCACTAATGACATGTTCTTTGGAATTGCATTAAGAGATATTTGACAAGGATTTTTTTGGAAACTTCCAAGTCTTTAAAGTCCAGTTAGAAGAATAAAAAATAGAGGCGGCTGGGGGACTCCTGATTTTGGCTCAGATCATGATCTCACAGTGGTGAGATGGAGCCCTGCACTGGGTGTGGAGCCTGCTTAAGATTCTCTCTCTCCCTCTTCCTCTGCCCCTCCCCCACTCACATGCATGTTCTCCCCACTCCCCTGCCCCCCCCCATCACCCCACTTCTCTTAAAAAAAAGGAAGAAGAAGAAGAAAAAGGAGTAACAAAGGGCTGGAAATTCTAGTTTGGGTGGGAAAAAAAATATTTGCCGTTACAGTCAGGAGACTAAAATCGTATGTGGCTCATTAGGTGGCTCTGAAGTCAACTCCAAAAGATGTTTCCAAAATGTTTGGCAAGATGATATACTCTCCTTAGAATTGTGTACGGGCTCGCTATACTCTCCTTAGAATTGTGTACGGGCTCGCTGGGTGGCCGTTTAAAGTGGATACAACTCCTTTGAACGTTTAAGTTGTACTGTGTTAAAGAAATTTCTCTTTGCTTTATTGTCACACCACATATGTGGACCCTGCAACAAAGCCTTGATTACTGCAAATATGCCTTGTCATTTCCTCTGTGTCCTGACATGCATCTTCCTTTTTTTTTAAACTGTGGTATGAAGCACTTAGAGGGTTTTCCCCCCTTTTAAATGTTCTCCCTTTAATTTCTGAAGCTTTGTAAGTGAAAAGGAAAATTAGATCCAATCCCCAGCCATCAAAAGCTACCGTCTTCATTGCACAGTTTCAGGAGGCTTTCAGGGTTCCATTTTCCTTGTCTCACCCCAGATGCCTGGCATACGAAGAGCAGAAAAAACAAAATCTGTTGCATTTTTGGAATGTTATTAATGCGTAAGCAGCCCAGGGATTGCAACAGCTAAGATAGCCACACACACACACACACACACACACACACACTTTTTTTTTTTTTTTAAATCCCAAGAGCAAAGACCAAAATTGTGCCTGAAGAACTTTGGAAGAATCCCCCAAATGCACTGTAATCCACTAATTTCCCTCTGATTGCCACCGCACCACCACCCAATCTCTATTTCCTGATAGGAAAACCTCTTTAGGATTAGACAATGATATTACACAATAGCACTATAAATCCGATGTTTGTGTAGAATTGAAATGGAACAGCTGAACGCCACCCTTCCTCCCATTAGGAACATCAGAAAGGGAGTTAGTGAGGGGCAAAATCATCTGTTAGTGTCTCTGAGTGGATTTTAAAATTGTTTTCCCCAGGGTCTTCTAGGGTTTTTAAATATGAAGGTGTTCATCCAACTGAAAAAAAAAATATGTCTATAAGCAATTCAACATTCAGCATGTCTGGCAATTCATGTTTTTTTTAAAGGATGAGAAAACGCAGCACCAAATGTGAATATGTATGCCGTGTAGGGGAACTTCTGAACCCTTCACTGTTGTCTTGAAGCTTTTAGGGTGGAAGTTTTCGAGGATGTCAGATTGTAAGAACCATTCTCCCATTTCTGGAACTTGAGGACATCTCTCTGAGCATAACAAATGTGAGATCACAAATAAAGGTGCTTTGGGGCATCCGGGTGGCTCAGTCAGATAAGCATCTGACTTCGGCTCAGGTCATGATCTCACAGTTCATGAGTTCGAGTCCCACATCGGCCTCACTGCTGTCAGTTCAGAGCCCGCTTTGGATTCTCTGGTTCCCTCCCTCTGCCCTTCCCCTGCTTATGCTCACTCTCTCTCTCTTTCAAATAAATAAACAGCAATAACAACAACAGATACAGAAAGGAAGAAGGCTAGAGTTAGCTCTGTAGTGCTGGAGTGGAATTGAAGGTATCTATGTGAACTCCTTGTCTTTTATGTAAATAGATAAATGAAATTTACATGTATTTATGTATGTATATGTAGATATATGCTTACATAGGCATACATATATACAGACATACATCCCCACGTATCTATTCTATTCTATTCTGTTTTTCCATTTATCTGTATAATTTTCTAGCTCTATCTGCACAGTGCCTGGACGTAAAACATCCAAGGATACCTGGAATCCACATCTTGACTTCTAAATATGTTTAGAAGATACCAGATCTGTTAAAAAGGAACCAGCACTTTTTCAAGAAATGATGGATTCCAGGGCATGGTAGGCTAAAAAATGGCCCACCAAATGATATCTGATCACATCTTAATCCCTGGAACCTATAAATGCTATCTTATTTGGAAAAAGGATGTTTGCAGATATGATTGAGTTTCTCCCCAAAATGAGATTATCCCATATTATCTGGGCAGGAGAAAGGCAGAAAGAGATTACAGGCAGAAGAGGAGGAAAGAATGTCACCAAAGAGGTGGACAGTGGAGTGATGTGACCACAAGTCCAGGTATGCCAGCAGCCACCAGAAGTTAAGGAAAAGGCTAGGGATGAATTCTCTCCTAGAGCCTCTGAGGGATCTTCATCCTGCTGATATCTAGATTTTAGTCCAGTGATACTGATTTCAGACCTCCAGCCTCCAGACTTGTGAGAGAATAAATTTTTGTTGTTTTAAGCCACAATTTGTTGTAGATAATTTGTTACAGCAGCCATAGGAACTCATACGGGGGTGAGGACAGTGAAGGTTTGGGATGAAGCCAGAACATCTTGTTGTGCTGGAAATTGAGGTAATGCTCAGGAATGGGGACGACATAACAGCCAGGACCCAACTTGGAGGGTCTCCCATTGGCCAAATTGAGGACAACTAAGAATCAAAATAAATATCAAGATGGGGGTGCCTGGGTGGCTTAGTTGGTTGAATGTGCAACTTTTGTTTCTGGCTCAGGTCATGATTCCAGGGTTGTGGGACTGAGCCCCACACTGGGCTCTGTGCTGAGCGTGGAGCCTGCTTAAGATTCTCTCTCTCTCTGTGCCCCTCCCCCACTTGTGCTCTCTCTCTCTCTCTCTCTCTCTCTCTCTAAATAAAAAAATTTTAATGTTAAAAACTAAATGTCAAGATGAGTACATTAATCCATTATAAATAAAATTGGAGTCCATGAGTCTAAAATTATACAAATAAATAAGTGAAAAAGGACTCCACCTCACAGTGCAATGCCAGCTAATAAATACAGAAATAATGATGGAATTAGAAAAGCCTCCTTTGGGGACACCTGGGTGGCTCAGTCGGTTAAGCATCCGACTTCGGCTCAGGTCATGATCTCACAGTCCGTGAGTTTGAGCCCCACATCGTGTTCTGTGCTGACAGCTCAGAGCCTGGAGCCTGCTTCGGATTCTGTGTCTCCCTCTCTCTCTGCCCCTCCCCGCCCAAAATAAATAAACATTAAAAAATTTTTAATAAAGAAAGAAAAGCACCTTTTGGAAATCATCATAATAAAAATTGATTTAGGCAAGATGCATCAATGGATACTAGAACTAGTGGATGAAAATTTGATGAGAAAGAGAATATTTACACCTCATAGAAACTACCAATGGAATATTTATTAATTCCTTCCTAATAAGTACAAAATGCTTATTTTTTGAGAAGGCTTTTTTTTAATTGAAGTATAATTAACATATAGTGTTACCTTAGTTTCAGTGTACAATATGATAATTCAATAATTCTAAACGCAGTGCTCATCGTGATAAGTGTTCTTTTAATCCCCTTCACCTATTTCACCCATCCCCCCACGCAGCTCCCCTCCAGTAACCAGGTAACCACCAGTTTGTTCTCTGTATTTGAGAGTGTGTTTTAGTACAAAGTACTTATTAGTTAACTTTACTATAGAGAAATTTGGTAAAAACCAGTTTAACCAGCTTAATAGGGTAAACAGACATCATGTACCCCTAATACGATACACTGAGAAGAACAAAGCATTCCTCTGTGGTGGCCCTGCTAAAAGCGCATGACCTAAAGTTAATTGGGAGAAAGTATCAGACAAAATCACATTGAGGAATATTCCACAAAACAATGGGCTGTTCTCTTTGCAAATGTCAGAGACACGCAGGACAAGGAAAGGCTAAGGAGACCAAAGAGATCTGAAAATTAAATGCAACCCATAATCCTGGATCGGATTCTAGACCCATAAAGGATATCATTGGGACAGATGGTAAAATTCAAATGTTGTTTGTGGATTCGATGGTAACATTGCATCCGTGTTTGCACTGTAGTTACCTGGGAGAATGTTTTTGTTTGAAGGAATTGCATAATAAAGTATTAAGGGATAATAGGACATTATGTTTACAACTTCCTCTCAAATTGTTCAGAAAAAATAAAGTCTGTATGTATATGTATATATATATATATATATATATATATGTATACATATATATGCAAAGAGAATGAGGGACACGTGGTAAATGTTAACAATGGGAGAATCTGAACAAAGGGCATGTGGGAGTTCTTTGCAGTATTCTTACAACATTGTTGTAAGTCTGAAATTATTTCTAAAGAAAAGAAAGGTCATTATTCTCTCATGGTACCTTATCACTGGATTCAAAGAGTCCTTACGGAATGCTTACAGCATTTTTCAGCAAAGTCAAAGGGCGTTGGGGGGAGAGCAGATGACCGGGTTCTGCCACCTCTTTGTTGTCACCTTGTGCAGGTAACTGAAACTCTCTGAACCTCAGTGTCTTCGGCGTTATCATTCTCTGCCTTTCTATGCCTAAGGCATTGGTTTCACCACTTGTCTTGCTTCAGATTTAAAAGGGACCACCAATGACCCAGTTAAAAATCATTGCCGCGGTGCCTGGGTGGCTCAGTTTGTTGAGCGTCTGACTTCAGCTTAGGTCATGATCTCGCAGTTTGTGAGTTCGAGCCCTGCGTTGACAGCATAGAGCCTGGAGCCTGTTTTGAATTCTGCGTCTCCTTCTCTCTCTGCTCCTCCCCCACTCATGCTCTGTCTCTCTCTCTCCTTCAAAAATAAATTAAAAAAAAAAAACATTAAAAAAAAATTATTGCCACGGCTGGCAAGCAGCTACTAATGGATGCCTCATCCCATTTCTTTCTGTGGCATAAAAACATTCTAAAATTAAGATGGTGGTGATGGCTGACCAACTCTGTGAAAATAGTATAAAAACATTTCATTGGACACCTTATTCTTTTTTTGAGAAACAGAGAGCAGGGGAGGGATGGGGGGCGGGGGGGAGAAAGAGAGAATCTCAAGCAGCTACATGCCCAGCACAAAGCCGGACACGGGGCTCGATCTCACAACCGTGAGATCATGATCTGAGTTGAAATCAAGAGCCCGATGCTCAATGGCCTAAGCCTCCCAGGCGTCCTTCAATTGTACACTTTAAACGACTGCACTGTGTGTTACATAAATTATATCTCAATAAAGCTGTTAAAATCACTGCTCCTGCTTTCCTCGTGCCACACCCACTGCAGGACTTTACGGTTAGAGCATGACATCTGTGACAGAAGGGCACTGGGTGAGTAGAGAAGACAAGTTCTCCTCCCAGAGGTAGTGTGGGAAGGAAAAGAACAAAGAGCGAAGAATGTTCCAGAACCGATGGAAGAAAGAGTCTGAGGGGCCCCTCAAGTTCCTGCCTTCTGGGGCCTATGATTGTCCTCTGCTCCGCTCACACTGCACACAGCCCCTAGGTGGCTGGATCCATCCCTGTGGCTTCAACTCTCTCCCATGGGTTGGTGACTCCTTCCTTGTGTGATTTAGGATTAGATATTACTGCAACTGAGAGAAAACTAAAATACTGGTAGTTTAAAAACTTAAACAAATAAGAAGTTTTGGAATAGTTTCTTTCTCACATAAAAGCCTGAGCAAATAATCCGGAGCTCTGTTATGAAACTCTGTGATGTCAGGAACCCAGGCCCTGGGGCTCCATTTACACAAGCTGTGCACTGTGCAACTCCAGGGAGTGTTATCCACACATACAGCATGAGTGATCCCTTCTAGAGGAGTGCAAAGTGATGGCCTGCCCAGGATCCTTCTCTCTCGTTGTTCTCCTGTGAGTGGTCTCAACCTTACTGTCCAGGGTGGCAATTTATCTTCCAGGCAGGAAAATGGAGGAAGGGACAAGTGCAGAAGGAAGGGCACAGTGTATATGCGGGCCGAATCTAAAGTAAGATTTTCAGAACTTCTCACATGACACTGCACTTACATTTCATCATCAAGATCTTAGTCTTAAGACCACTCCCAGTTGTCAAAGGGGCTGGGAAATGTAGCTTTTATTCTGGGTGTCCATACACTCAGCCAAAAAGAGAAGGGATGGAATTCTAGTACCAAAGAATAAAAGGCAATAGATAACAGAGAACAACTAGCAGTCTTGCTCATTCTTTCCAACTTATATTTATAATCCAGATCCACATAGTCAACGGTCTCTTGGACATCTCCACTGAGGCGAATCACAGACAATGAGACTGAATATGTCCTACAGGGAAGGTATCACGTCTACACATTCAACTCCCATCTCAAACCTGCATCTTCTCCTGTGTTCTCCCTCTCAATGAATGGCAATGTCATCTACCTAGTTGGATGGGAATCATCTTGGAGTGTTTCATTTCCTTCACTGCCTACTCTCTACTCCCACCCTGCAAGCTCTACCTCCTAAATGGCTCTTATATCCACCTTTCCCTCCTCATTCCATTACGTTAGCTCAGACTCTCATTTTTCTCCAGTCTGGATTACTGTAGGGATCTCAAATGGAACCCACTGCCTCCAGGCTGTGCCTTTACAATCCTCTCCTCACATTATGCCCAGTGTACTCTTTCTAAACATAAACCCAGTTTTGATTCACCTCTCCGTGAATTTTTTCAGTGGTTGACCATATTTTTGGTGGTAAAGTTCACTTTCTTTAAGCATGACGCCCACGGCTCATCATGATCTGGCCTCCGCCTGCCTCTCTCACCCCATCTGCTGCCTCCCGCCACCCTACACCCTTTGCTCCAGTTGTACTGAACTATCTGTTGTTCCCTAAACTTTCAGTCGTTTCATGCCACTCTGCTTTTGCACATGCTACCCACTCTGTGTGGAATGACCTTCTCATTTTTGTCTGTGTAACTCCTACTTCTTCAAAACTCAGCTCAAGCATTGCTTCCCCAGGAAGTGTTCCTACATTCTCCAATCCGATTTAGACATTCTTCTTCTCGCTCACATAGTGCACCATCCATAATGATCTCAATTCATGTTTATTTGTGTATCTTGCCTACAAGACGAAAAGCTCTTCAAGGGATGAGATCTCGTTTTGTTTTGTCTTGTTTTGTTTTTAATGTTTATTTAGTTTTGAGAGAGAGAGAGCACTAGTGGGGGAAGGGCAGAGTGAGAAGGGGACAGAGGATCTGAAGTGGGCTCTGTGCTGACAGCAGAGAGCCTGATGAGGGGCTCGAACTCACGAACCATGAGATCATGACCCGAGCTGAAGTTGGACCCTCAATTGACAAGCCACCCAGATGCCCCGAGATCTTGTCTTTTTTGCCTTTACATTTCTAGTGCCTGGCACGTAAGTATTTGTTGAGTGAATAAATATGCCAGGCTCAATCATACACATGTTCATATGTAGTATTTGATTCTCATAAGCCCCCATGAACTATATCCATTTTTTAAATGGGGAAACTGAGGCTCAGGAGAATTGTATGACACATCAAAGGCCACAGTGCTAGTTAGAAGTGCAGAAGGAAATAAAATCTGACGTTGTGCCTCCCTGTTTGCTCCTATTTAGACAAATAACATTTGTGGCTGTTATGAATTGAAATATGGAAGGAAGGAACCACTTTGCTGTTGGTTAACCTCTATCCTGAGTCTACCAACAGAAATGTGTATTCCTTCCCTTTCTCCAAATTCCCGAGTCCCTGAACACAATTCCGGGCTATTTACAAAACATAGTCTAGGCATTTTGTTTCTTTTGTCTTCTCCTGGGAAAATGCCTTTTTTAAGCTTTAATCTCTACCAACGGCTATGTTTCTTCACTCATCCTCTCCTTCAATGAATATTTATTAAACGCCAACTCTGTGTTGATGCTAGCCTCATTCACACACGAATATGCAGAAACAAAAACATTTCAGCTATTATCAGCATCTTTTTATCTCTTTGTTGGCGTCTCTGAGATTCAGCCTTATCGAAGGATACAGTTACAAACGAAGAACAAGCAGCGAAGCGTACTGCATGTTCAAGGTTACGTGTTATTATTGTTCCTCCTTAAGCAAGGCTTGTACAATCCTTGTACTGGAAACAGGTTTCAGGCACAATAAACAATGTGCTCCCTTATCTCAGATGCAGTAAGGCGGTTCAGGGAGTTGTTTACCACACAGGTATTCCTAAATCAGCAGTTTTCATACAATAATGGTACCTTAAAATTCTTTAATGCTTTACCCTCCCAAAAGGTAATAGGAGATCGAAACTGTGTGCTGCTTAAATGAATTCATTTGTGTGGAGAACAAAGCCGTTTTTACATAGTCCTGCAATGTCCATTTGACTAGAAGCCAGAACATTTCACACAAGCAGCAAAATCCATCTCCTGAAATTGATTCAGGTTTTGTCTGATGGGGGTGGGGAGGGAGGGCGGGAGGGTAAAGTAAAAGACAAGCCCTGCTTTTAATTGCAGTTGGAAGCGGTCCCAATCGCAAGAGCAGTTCTTTAAAGTTGTTCTTTTGGATTCACCTTAAATTATCTTAATGGAGCAGTAAAGTTGAGTAGGAGCAAAAAAAAAAAAAAAAAAAAAAAAAAAAAAAAAGCGAGGATAGGAAAGCTTGGGGTTTTTATTTATTAACTTAGCAAATATTGAGCACCCATCACATTTAAGACCTGCAGAAACATGAAAATTAGTCACACAGGACTTCTGCCCTCAAGAGAATACAATACAGCAGGCAAGTTAACAGGCATGAACACACACAGGCACAAACTGTATTATCCTCCCTATTCAAACACTTTTATCGGAACTTTCACCTCCCAAATTGAGAAACTGAATAGATTCAGATAGGTTTTTAAATAAATCCATCCCTACCCAAACTTTTACTACTCACTTACCAAAACTCAAGAGCCTCAGGTGATCAGTATCTGAACTCACCATCCAAACTGTCAGTCTCCATTCTCTGGAGCCTGATCGATGCGGCTGGCAGAATACTTAGTACTGTGCGAACATGATAAGGACAATACCAGTGGCCCTGCATGCCCTGAAGCCTGGAAGAGTGTGAGATACTTTCCAAAGGGGGTACAATTTCATGGAGAACGTATTTTAACCAAGCCTTGAGGGATGGGTAGAGCTGCTTCTTTCCAACCTCAGTGCCATGTGGCAATCCTGTGTTTGTCCTTGTATGTCTCCCCATGTCCCTAGAGTTCTTCTAAACCTTTACCACTCTTCCCAAGTCCTCTGCCTCTATTCCTCCACTCATTCACTCTCAGCAAAGGACCTCACTTCTTCCTTCATACAGTAAGAAAGAGAGACAGGAAGAGCAAGCTCCCTGTTCTCTTCTTATATGGTCACTAACACCATCATAAGGACTCTACCCTCATGAGCTCATCTAAACTTAATTACCTCTCCAAGACCTGGCCTGTAAATACAATCACACTGAAGTTTAGAGCTTGTGCAGGAGGCATGCAAACATTCAAGCCATAACAATCGTCTAGCTCTGTATTTCCTGGCATGGTTTGTCTCTGCTTGGCCTTTTTCTCAGGCAGGCTCAAAAGGGGCTGACAGTTATGAATGACTGTATTCTCCTGACCACATTTCCCTCTCCCCAGTAAAAACCACCCACCCTTTCTACATTTCAGCCACCCCTACACCATTCCCTTCTGACTCAAAGGAAGGAGTCCTCTAGCGGAATGACTTCTTCATTTGTCTTTTGAATTCTATCCCCGCCCAAGTATATGGGTCTATGACAGACATCTACCATGGTTTTTTGTTTTTTCGTTTTTTTGTTTTTTTTTTTCCTCTCTGCCCTGCATTCCTTCCTTCTCTGACTCCCCTTCCCTTTTGCTTTAGGATGTCAGTAATGGGACTCTGGCTTTCCAAGGTGGGCCCGTGACTCACAGAAGGCTAGTTGGAGTGTGTTTCAGGAATAAACAGGTGCACTGGAGGACAGTTTGTTGCATTCTTTTCCCTGGGACCCCAACTATAAGACCAGTATAAGCCTGGATATGTTACACAGAGTAAGCCTGCCTTAGAACAAGGCTGAGGAGAGGCAAAAGAGGCCAGGAAACACCGAGCTAGAGCACTGTTATGGACCAGATGTTTGTGTCGCCCAAATTCCCATGTTAAAGCCCTAGCCCCTACGTGATGGTATCTGGAGGCAGGGCCTCAGGGAGGTGATTAAGTCTAGATGCGCTCATGAAGGTAAGGTCTTCGTGATGGGATTAGTGCCTTATGAAAAGAGACCAGAGCCTGCTTTCTGTCCCTGCATGTGAGGATATACCAAGAAGGAGACTCTGTGCAAGCCAGGAAGAGAGTTCTCACCAGACCCTGACGAGGCTGGAATGCTGATCTCAGACTTCTCAGCCTCCAGAACTGTAAGAAACAAGTGTTTGTTTTTTAAACCACCCAGACTCTGGTATTTTGTTAGAGCAGCCTGGTCTAAGGTAAGTACTGGCAACATTGTTTTTAAATTTGGAGGTTTTTCAATTATGTGAGCCAAAAACTTCTCTTTTTGCTTCAGGGCATTTGAGTTGGGTTGCTGTTGTTGGCCATCAAGAATTTTGGCCAGTCAAGGGGCGCCTGGGTGGCTCAGTCAGTCAAGCGTTTGACTTCAGCTGATCATGGTCTCTTGGTTTGTGAGTTCCAACCCTACATCAGGCTCTGAGCTGCCTGGAGCCTGCTTTGGTTCTGTGTCTGCCTCTCCCCTACTTGTGCTCTGTCTCTTTCTCTCTCTCAAAAATAAATAAATATTGAAATATTAAAAAAAATTTTTTTGACTAGTCTTCTTACTTCGTCAATCAGCTCACCTCCCCCTTCCAATAACTTTGGTCTCTCCCCTCAAAACTAACTCCTTCCTCAAACTACACACACGTTCCAGATTCTACCTGTGGAGAAAACCTCTTTTTTGATTCTATAGCCACTGCCTGCTCTCCCTGCTTGCCTTCATATCCTCTTTTCCAGAATGTCATAAATGGAATCATACATAGGTAGCCTTTTGTATGTGGCTTCTTTTACTTAGCATAATTATTTTGAGGTTCATTCATGTTATTGTGTGTTTCATTAGTTCATCCTTCTAATTGCTGAGTAGTATTCCATTGTTTCGTGGTACCATCATTTGTTTCTCCATTTCTCAGTTGATGGACATATAGATTGTTTTCCATTTTTTACAATCATGAATAAACAGCTATAAACATTTATATACAGGTCTGTGTGTGAACATAGGTTTTCATTTATCCCGGGTAAGTATGTAGGAGTAGGATTGCTGGGTCATATGGTAAATGTATGTTTAACATTATAAAAAAAAAAAAAATGCCACCCTGTTTTCCAAAATGGCTGTACTATTTCGCATTCCTACCAGCAATGTATGAGAGTTCAAGTTACTTGACATTCTTGTCAGTATTTGGTGTTATTAGGATTTGGTTTTTGGTTTGTTTGTTTGTTAGCTTTTGCCATTCTAATGGGTGTGCAGTGACATTTCATTGTGGTTTTACTTTGCATTATCCTAATAATGAGATTGAGCATCTTTTCGTGGGCTTATATGCCATCTCTCACTCTCTCTCTCTCTCTTTAAAAAAAAATGTTTATTTATCTTGAGAGAGAGACAGAGAGAAAGAATCCCAAGCAGGCTCTGTGCTGTCAGTGCAAAGCCCAATGTGGGCTCAGTCTCACGAACCGCAAGATTATGACCTGAGCTGAAATCAAGGGTTGGAGGCTTAACCAAACTGAGCCACCCAGGCACCACCCCCCCACTTCTTTGTCTTTTTTTTTTTTTTTAATCAAGAGAGCTTTTGCTCATATAAAAAAATGAGTTGTTTGTAGTCTTAATGCTTTGGGAGAATTTCTGGAAACAAGTCCTTTACAGATGTATTTTTGGCAAATATTTTGTTCTAATCTGTGCCTTTTAGTGGCATTTAAAGAGCAGAGTTTTAAATTTTGATGAAATCTAATCCACCAATTTCTTCTTTTATGGTTCATGCTTTTTGTGTCCTAAGAAATCTTTGTCTAGCTAGTGGTTTTGTTTCTTAATTAAACTAATTTAATTCAAAATATTTTTAATTTGGGCGCCTGGGTGGCGCAGTCGGTTGGGCGTCCGACTTCAGCCAGGTCACGATCTCGCGGTCCGGGAGTTCGAACCCCGCGTCGGGCTCTGGGCTGATGGCTCAGAGCCTGGAGCCTGTTTCCGATTCTGTGTCTCCCTCTCTCTCTGCCCCTCCCCCGTTCATGCTCTGTCTCTCTCTGTCGCAAAAATAAATAAATGTTGAAAAAAAAATTCAAAATATTTTTAATTCTAAGTCTCTGCTTCTTTCTTTGTTGGAATTAAATTATCTTTTTAAAAAATAATAAAATGATAACAGTAAGAATAGATAGAAGTGTGTGTGTGTCTGTGTGTCTGTGTGTGCATGCGCACACTTGTCTGGAAAAATAGAATTGATGGATGATTCTATGTTGGTGTCATAGGTCAGGTTCCCCAGGAAACAGACAGAAATTTGCATGTGAATACTGTCTCCTTGACCAAACTCTAGTCAGTCTCCTAAGGCTTCTTCTCAACTAGGCTTGACCTTGGACTTCAGTGTCTGTCCTTATCAAAACTTCATCCCCCAGTTTCAGCAAAAATCCTAAGTCAGTTTACAGAGAATCCTCCACCCTGGATATCTGGTCACCCTCTATATCCAATCAAATTCTTCATCCCCTAGTCTCCCCTAGGAGATACTTCATCACCCTGGGCTGCCACCAGCAAGAATCTGGCCAACTCATTTTCGTCAGAATCCTCCCTCACCCCTGATGTTTCCTCTTCGTAATTTTCCATCCACTGACCCCCAACCCTGCTCCTTGGCTATAAATCCCCACTGCTTGTCCTTGTTGTATTTGGAATTGAGCCCGGTTCTATACCAAGACCTCTTTTCTTCTATTGCAATAGTTCCTGAATAAAATGTTTTTACTGCTTTACCTACTGCCCGGCTCTGGTTTTTCTTTGACAGATGCAAGAATTTTATTGGGGAGTGCTACCAGGAACAATCCCTCTAAGAGATGGCATGAAACAGAACTGGCAGGGAGAGATGTTTAATTATGATGTAGTTGCAACAGAGGTCTCAGCTGATCCCACGGGGAGTTCTGGAGCCGGGATGGCCTTTACAGAATTGCCTGGAATAGAGGGAAGGGTCTGGACCTTGCGTTTCTCAGCCATTCCCCCCTATTCAATGAGATAAAGTGTGAAACTAATATAAAAAATGTGATATAGGAGTGAGAAAGATCAAGTATTTGAACTGTAGTAAGTCTTGGTGAGCCTGAGGCAATCTCTCTGCAAGGAGAAATAAAACACAACTAATTAGTCACTTGTGAAACCCTTTCCTTGGTTCTGTGACCTCTGCAACCCAGCAGTCTTGTATCCTGGCAACAGTTTCTGGGCTTTATCCGTGGTTTGCATCATCTCCCCCCTCCCCC
>NW_024412426.1:7614702-7665017 GCF_014898765.1 Herpailurus yagouaroundi
CGGAGGTAAAGACATCCTTTGATACCTGTTCCATTGTTTCTTGCCCTCATTTAAAAAGGAACAACTGTTTTGTCTGAGTGCAAATTGTTGCCCTTTGTGGCTGGCAGATCTGGATGGTAAAGAAACTGCAGAGGCAAAAGATCTCCATGCCCAGTAGTGAATCCTAGGGGATGTGAACAAGGCTTCATACGAGAAGTTTAATAAAGGGTAAGTCTTGAGGATATATGGGAAATGATGTTTTGCTGACTTGACTTTACATGTTTGGACATCACCCATGCGTCATGATGCCCTCTGCCCCACTCCTCAAATTGCTGTCAATCTAAGCAGAAAAGGCAGACAAAAGCTCAAAGTCACCACCAGCCAGCTTTGCACACAGATAAACCTAAGGATCCAGTGGAGCGAGAGGGGTTCTTCCTTCCCCAGGGTGGTCCTCCTGGTCCCTTTAGTAAAACAATGCTCCTGGGAGTTGGAACCGTCAGGAGAGATGACATCTATCTGCTATCATATTTCTAATCTGACCCTCTCGAAATGAAGAAAATAGCCTAGGAACATTCGACTAGCTTGTGGCAAAGCCAAAATTAGCGTCAGATGTCCTGTCTTTCAAGTCAACTGAGCCACAGACCCTTAGCTATCCTTGCTTCTCCTGTCTCCTCCACCTGCCACATGCACTTAGTCGTTAAGTTATTTTGACTTAAAATTAGCTCTCAGCCTGGTCCCCCTCTCCCTAGTCATCGGTATGACTTCTTTTGCTTAGATTCCACCTACTCTCCTGGGCACTTGCAGCAGCTTAATAACTGATCTCTCTGCCTTGCTTTCTTCCATTGCCAGCCCATTCTGCGCACAGCAGCTGGAGTCATGGTGTTTCTTTTCTTTCCTTTTCTTTTTTAAGTTTATTTATTTTGAGAGAGGGAGGGAAGGTCAGAGAGAGAGGGAAAGAGAGAGTCCCAAGCAGGTTCTGTGCCATCAGTGCAACGCCCAACGCAGGACTGGATCTCACAAACCATGAGATCATGACCTGAGCCCAAATTAAAAGTTGGACACTTAACCGACTGAGTCACCCAGGTGCTCCTGGAGTCATGGTTTTCAAGCACAAATTTGGCAACTCATTCCCCTGCGTAAACCTTTCCACTGCTCCCATCTCTTTTCATGATTAAGGTCCAAACTCCTTAGCCATATATTCAAATGTCATCCTTGGCACTGACAGCTTTGGTACAAATTTGGCTGCAAGCGAAATTCACAGTGGCTTTAACCATAGGATGTTCCTAAAATAGGCAGTCTTACAATTGGTCTGGTGACTCTGTGATGTTGTTGGAGACTCCAACACTTCTGTCCTTTCTCTTCTATCCTCACTGGGTGGTTGTCATATTCAGGCTTTCATCAGGGTCACAATATGCTTATGTGCACATCCTTGTATGATAACATCCAAATCACAAAGGAAGGGAGGGAGGAAAAAGGGAATTCCTCCTGTTACACAATTTTTTTTTTAAATTTTATTCGAGGAAGACAGACAGTGCGAGTGGGGAGGAACAGAGAGAGAGGGAGAGAGAATCCCATGCAGGCTCCATACTGCCAGCACAGAGCCCGATGCAGAGCTCGAACCCACGGAAACTGCAAGATCATGACCTGAGCCGAAACCAAGAGCCAGGAGCTTAACCGACTGAGCCACCCAGGCACCCCTTGTTAAATCGAAGATGAAACTCTTACCTCAGTGCCTTCCACCAGACTTCTATTTTTTTTTTTTTTTTTTTTTTTTTTAGCCAGAACTGAGTGCCATACCCAGCTTTAGACCAAGCATTTTTATCAAAGATAAAAGGGGGTTTCCTAGATTGGCTTAGCCCAATTGTGATTTATGGCCTGGCCCTGGGCACCTTATCACCTGAACAAAATCAAAGTTCTGTTCTCAAGAAGGAGAAATGGCTCATGGGCTGGCAACCCACAGTGGGTACCCCAACCTACAAGGCCCTCGTGAGCTAGCCTCTACTTATCCCTGTACATTTTCTGACCCTCTCCTTCATAGTAGCTTTTTACTCTAGTCTTCTGGAACCACTCACACTTCCCAGAACAGTCCTCCATGACTTCATGGAGCCAGTCATACCTCCTAGAATGGTCCTTTTCCCCCTGCCCAAAATAACCTTTTCCCCTTGATAATCTTATGAATACTCCACCTTCTTATAGAACTCAACTGAAGTGTTACTGGCTCTGTACAATCTTTCCTGACCCTCCAAAGCAGGATCAGTCACTCTTGACCTTTCCTGTTTCCCATTTCAGGCGATGCCTGGTACATTGTAGTTGCTCAATAAATATTTGTTGAGAATCTTTGCATCGTTCAAGTGTGCTGCATATTTTGATCTGTCAGGTTATTATCACTGCTTACATTTTAGTTAATATCATTACTTTCATCACAGAGCCATGTGATGGTTAATTTTATGTATCAACTTGATTGGGACACAGGATGCCCAGATATTTGGTTAAACATTATTTGTGGGTGTTTTTGGATGAGACTAGCATTTGCATCAGTCGGTTGAGTAAAATGGATTGCCTTCCCCAATGTAGGTGGGCTTTATCCACTCTTTTGAGCACTTGACTAGCACAAAAATGCTGAAGAAGGAAGAATTCACCCTTAGCCTGACTACTTGAGCTGGGGCATTGGCTTTCTCTTGTACCTGCAACCAGACTTCCACGGTTCTCAGGCCTTCAGGTTTGGATTAGAACTACACACCAGTTTTCCTGTGTCTCCAGTTTGCAGATGGCAATCGGTGGGACTTCTCAGCTCCATAATTATGGGAGCCAATTCCTTGTTTGCTTATCTTTCTATCTATCTATCTATCTTTTCTGTTTCTCTGGAGAACCCTGTCTAATGGAAGACAGTTAATAAATTCTTTACTATAGAAAAATGTTTCTAAATTGTGGGATCAAGTTGCTGATAGTGAATGTGATTTTGAGGGAGCTAAAATATCCCAACTTGATGCTTAGTCTCCTATTATTCATAAGATGAGAACATTATTATTCATAACATTCTATTTAATGGTGTCTATGATAAATAATTCTCTTTCACTCCTGTGTATCTTGCATTCTTTTTTTTTTCTGTCAGACAGATTATCTTATGCATGTTCTGCAGAGATAGGGACACTTAGAAATGCTCATTTGTATTGGGGCTAATACAAACTGGGGTGTGTGTGCAGAAAAATTATTGAAATGCACCTATGAGATAAAGGGTGACAGGGTGAGTGAAAATGAAAGAGAAAGTGATAAAATGTTAGTGCAACTTATTCTAGAGCGTGGGGAAAAAATTCACAGTAATTTCAGGTGGTACAGGTACTTAGCTTAAATAACATGTACAGGGGCGCCTGGGTGGCGCAGTCGGTTAAGCGTCCGACTTCAGCCAGGTCACGATCTTGCGGTCCGGGAGTTCGAGCCCCGCATCGGGCTCTGGGCTGATGGCTCAGAGCCTGGAGCCTGTTTCCGATTCTGTGTCTCCCTCTCTCTCTGCCCCTCCCCCGTTCATGTTCTGTCTCTCTCTGTCCCAAAAATAAATAAACGTTGGAAAAAAAAAAAAAAAACATGTACATAGAAAAAGCTTATTGCCTTTTTAATTCTCCTTCCATTCTTGTTAGCAGCCTATTTCCATAAGTCATCAGGCTCAGGAAGTGGTATTCTACCTTCCCTGGAGCTCTGTGCTCTGACCTGTATGACGGTGGCTTAGAGCATTCCAGCAAAGCAGGGGGAGGGGGGCACAAATCTTTGGCATTCTGCTGCTGACAGGTATTGGCTAGCGAATAAAGAGAAGCAGGGAATGTCCATACAGCCACAGAATGAGACTTTGAGGAGGAAACTACTCATATCAAAACAATGAGACTTTTGGGGGTATATATGCTTACAAGGAGGAAAACAAGGGCTCTAAGTTAAGGAAGAGAAGAAAAGAGAAAAGATGGAAAGAAGGACAAAAGGAAGGGAAGGAATGAAGAAAGAAAGGAAAGGGGGAAGGGAGGGAGTTGAAGCCTGGAGGGTTAAGTAGGACATCTGAGGTTGTTTGGACGGTTGCTTCCAGGAATCTCTGCTTAATTTCTTTGAACTATGACTCAGGTCTTTACCCAAGGGCATGTCTGTCCATGTTCTGACAGAACTTGAAATTGTTTACCCCATATTCAGCTCCGGTGGCTTCTCCATTCTCCGTATCTAGTCATCTCCTTTGCAGGCAAGAATCACGGATGACCAAGGTGCACACCTGACAGGAGCAGAGTTTTGATTCTACTGTCATCTGTAGTCACTCCTCAGCCCCAGCCCCAGCCTTGGGCTGCTCACACTGCCTTTTGGCCACCACTGCCCTGTGGTCCTTTGTTCCCTGGGAATATCTGCAGCTGGAGGCTAGCATCTGGGGGCTATGTGTGCAGAAGAGGAGGATGGGGTTACATGCAGTGCTTGCTGTTTAACAAGCATGTGTCTGGCCATTTCTGCCAAATAGCTTTCTTCTAAAACATCAGATTGGACCTTCTTGAGGGTGGCTACCAGGCACAGCCAGAGCACCGACACTGAAGGAAGATGGTTGGATGTTCAGTCCTGCAGTCTCTTTTGGGTGCGGCCATCTTCCTGTTGCTCCCCCCGGCTGCCCAGTGGCCTCCACTATCTTTATGGGCCACTGTCATAAAATCTGCCCTCAGCAGTGGAGCTAATGAACTCAATCACACAGTCACTATGGCTAAGTAAGGAACTTCTCTCTAAAGATCTTAAAACAAAGGGAAGAATGCTATTTTTGACATCTAGAGCTTTCTGTACCAAAGAGTGAGAGGTGTTTTAGAGGATAGGAAAGCCTTCTATGGACCTCTAATCATACCTCATGGGCCTTAGCGTGCCATGAAGACTGGCTCTTTACCATGCCTGACAAAATTTGCTCGATATTCAAAGTAAGTATGAAGCTCCTCTTTTCTGAGCCAAACTTCATATGAAGCACAACCAACCTAACTTTCATTGAGCACCTGCTGTGACCAGGTTATTTTGCTAAGCATTCTACGATACACATTTCCCCTTCTGTCTGAAAGTTCATTTTATGCCACTTCACCTTTACAGAAGACCTACCTTAGTACATCTTTTTAATAACAGGAAGAAATTTAAAGATAATTTTTCCTTTTACAAAATGGTAATTGCTTCTTTGCTTTAGGTCATTTCAGCTACGAAAGTTTTCATAGGAATGCTCTACTTTCACATAGTGGGAGAAACCTGTACATTATTTTCTTCTCAAATTTAGGCAGTTTCATTTAAGATCCTCTTGATTTACCCGAACCAATCAGGTATAAGTGCAAAGGGCATTTACCGGCTCACAAGACAGGTATAGGGCTGACTTCAGACATGACTGGATTCTAACAATGTTATCAGGACCTTGTCTCCCTCCATCTCCTGGATTGGCTCCACCTTCCTTTGCGTGTTGCCTTTGTTCTCAGATTCTATGTTGGGGCAGGTGACTGGGCAGCTCCAGCCAGATGATCTTCCAGTGTCTATTCTCAGTGGGAAACAGAGAGTTTCCTCCTGAGTGCTCAGATGCACTCTAATGAGATGGGGTCAATGCTCATCCCTGAACTGGTCTCCTGGCCAGGGGCCTCATAGAGTCTCTCCTGGGTCATGTTCTGCATTCCTGGAGTGAGGTAATGGAGACCCCAACCAGACCAGAGGGATACAGAGTAGGAGAAGAGGATCCCCAAGTAGGTACTGGGGAAATAGATACTCAGTAGGCCCCAAGACATTTTCTTACTGGGAGTGTCAGTATCCCAGCTTAATAGATGAGGAAACAGCGGCTTGGAGGGTTTAAGTAACTTGCCCAAGGTCACTGTTAAGTAAATGGCAAGCAGAGACTTGAATCCTATCGTTAACAAGCCATATTTGTTGTTCCATTTATTCAGAGGAAATTTTTGCTCTCTAAATGAGTAAAAACAAGACTGTATATCTAGATTAAGAGAATTAATGTCAAATTTTCCATAATGAAAATCATCCCTAACTTGCCCTACAGATTTATCTCAAGGGACAGACTAGAAGCCCTCTAAGGAGGCATAACTCTCTTTCCAATATGCCATTGGCCAAGTTCTGCTACCAAGGGAAAGGAAGCGAGTGTGAGTATTTATTAAAGACACAGCACTTACTTCTGACATCATCATCAGAATGATCTGAACCAAAAACTCTGCTGGCTTTAAGAAAATCAACATGTTAAGTGAATTCTTGATATACTTTTTACTTGCCGAAACACTTCAGATGAACCCAGCTACCTCCTGGAATGATTTTGAAATAGTCATCCAGGAGGTATGGTCATTATTGATTTTGTTCTAAATTCTTAACCACAAGTGGCTATACAGTCAGTTATTAATGGCCTTATCATATTGACACAAGGCCATGAACTAACCGAGATAGAGGAAGCCATGTGTGCACTACAGGACAGAACACTCAATTTACCAACAGCAGAGTCCTGGATCCAGCACTAATTAACTCTATAACCTCAGACAAATCACCTAAACTTGCTGCTACTCACTTTCTTCATCTGTAAAATGATGATTATACTTCCTTTATAGGCTTTTATGAAATTCAGATGACATAGTGTGTTTTAAAATTCCAGAATATCTGCAAACTTTCAGTATCTCATAACTATGAAGTATTGTAATCCTTCCCATCCAAGGAACTGAGAACTCCATGGCTGCCTATTCATATTAATAGCCAAGAGAACCAAGAGGCAGACAAGTCCCAATAAAGTTGGAAATAAAGTCTGCAACTCTAGCGGCTGATTCTGGATTAATAATGGACTATTAATGGACTGCCTAATAACAGAAGTAATGGCTTGCTGCAAAACAAAACAGAAGAAAGCAAAACCAAAAGAACAACTGTGTTTCATTAGATTGAAATGCAAAAAGAGCTTGAGAAAACCATGGCACCAAGTTCTGAGGCAAAATTGGAAGTTACCCAAAGTGTGTGATCCAACCTTCTCAGCATGTGTGATTTCTAAATCTTTTACTCTAGTCCCAAAGTTTTCTTAAGATCCTCACACCCCACCTTTGTCACTCCACATATGATCAAATCTTCTTGGCAGAGAACAGGGCTCAGGAGAAAGACCCACAAGTCAGAAACCTAATGAGTAATTTTAGGGGCACCTGGGTAGCTCAGTTGGTTAAGCGTCCCACTTTGGCTCAGGTCATGATCTCATGGTTCATGAGATTGAGCCCTGCGTAAGGCTCTGTGCTGACAGCTCAGAGCCTGCAGCCTGCTTCGGATACTTTTCTCTCTGTGCCCCTCCCCTGCTTGTGCTCTGTCTCTCTCTGTCTCTCAAAAATGAATAAACGTTAAAAAAATTTTAGAAATCTAATGAGTAATTTTACCAAGACCAAATTAGAACAGAGGAACAAGCTATGCCAAGGACAGGGTCTTTCACATTTCAAGGTCTAGTTCAGGTAAAAGTGGTCACTGTTTAGGCAAGTTGGTGGCCAGCCTGCAGCTGGGCAGAAGATAAACTGCATCAACACTGGGGAGTCACCATCCCTCCAAAGCCTTTCCTGGTATTCCCTGCCTCACTTCAGCAAGGCATAAAGAACTTAACTCCTGTGATCATCTTTAGGAAGATGACCAAAGACTATGCTATCTAGCCTCTTCTGACTTTCTTCACTAAACATTGACTGAGCACCAACCATGATTTGCATGATGGAAGGTTTGTTTATAGGATTGGAAACAGAGTGCTTACTGGTTACCTGGTCATAAGCACTGGACATACCAACTCGACAGCCCAATCTCTGGCCTAAGGAAACTCTTCAGCTGAGGCTTTTTTAGATCGCAGAGGTGAAGGGTGGATGGGAGACAGGCCTTCAGACAAGGATGAGGGTGAGGGATATCTAGGCCAAAAGAACAACATGAGCTGAGGAGAAACACAGGACGCCATGATGCATTTAGAATCTTTATGTCCAGGGGCACCTAACTGGCTCAGTTGGTATAGCACGTGACTCTTGATCTCAGTGTCATGAGTTCAAGCCCCACCATGGGCTTGGAGCCTACTTACAAAACATAATAATAATTAATGTAAGTAAGCAAATAAATAAATAGAATCTTTATGTCCATATGGCTGGACTACAGGATATGTGTGGCTGAGAGGTGGCTGGGAGAGGATGCTAGATAGTAAAAAGCCTTATAAACCATGTTTAAAAATTAACTGAGGACAGTGCAAAGACATTCAAGAGTTTTAAGCACAGAAAGAAAATGATTAGATATACATTTAAATAATAACAAGAAGGGGCATATGGATGGCTCAGTTAGTGAAGCGTCCAACTCTTGATTTTGGCTCAGGTCATGATCCCAGGGTCGTGGGATCAAGCCCCATGTTGGGCTCTGCACTGATAGCACAGAGCCTGCTTGGGATTCTCTCCCTCCTTCTCTCTCTGCCCCTCCCTTGCTCATGCTGTCTCTCAAAATGAATAAATAAAAAATAAATTAAAAAAATAAATGAAGAATAAGCAATATGTGTTCCAAGTGAAATCTGGAAAATCAGAAAAGCACAAAAATCATATAATTGATGTACTGAATGTTCTGGACACACCATGGCTCTAGGAAGAAACAACTTTTTATTCTTTCTCCTGCTGCTCTAGAAAACTCATTCTAGAATGAATCCTTGTTTTTTTCTGATCCTATTCTGTCACAAGAATGCTCTCCATCGAGTGCTGTAAAATCTTATCAAGTCTAGTATTACATACTCAGTCTTTTACTCACTTGCAAACGTCTCTCATTCCTCTAGACAGGCTTGCTTCAATCTTGGAAGCTGAAGTGCAGAAGGAAGTCGTGGTTAGCTTTTCTGCTTGCTACTCACCAAGTTGCTCTTTCCTCAGGCCCTTGAGGAAAGAGTAGGTGCAAATGGTTCCCACTTGTGTGACTGACACTGTCATCATCTGGTATGGCATATGTACCTCGGAGATCCATCTACTAGGGACCTCTGGCTATAGTGCCCTTCTGCCAGATCTCTTCACCCTTTAAGTGGTTCTCTTGGGTGGCATCCCTCACACCATTCACAGGTGGCCCAGGAATGAGTGCCCCCTCCATTCCATGGCCCACTCATCTAAGGAAGTGCAGTGCCCTGCCACAGAACCTTCTCTCTTCATTCTGCTGCAAGGCAGTCCCCTCCAACTAGCTTTTCACCTTCAGGCTTCTTGTGGTGAAAGTCAGCCACCATCCCCTATGTCCCTCAAACTCCAGAAGACACAGGTCACGATTTCCAAATAGTTCTTGTGAAGAACTTAGGTTAAGGTGAGAGCATATTTCCCATGGCAGAGTAGAGATGCGATGGGTTGTGGAACACAGCACTCAGACGACTCACTAGAAAGAAGCCCTTGCCCCTAAAGAATGTTTCTGGCCTCTCTTCCATAGAAGGTGGGAAGTGGGCTGATATTGGCAGGGCCATTTCCCAATACCTTTGCATGTCCTCCATAGCTAGGGGGTCTAGCATTTCCTTTTAGAATGTGCCAACCTACAGGGAGCCTGGGTGGCAGTTAGGTGTCCAGCTTCAGCTCAGGTCATGATGTCATAATTCATGAGTTCAAACCGCACGTTGTGCTCTGTGCTGAAAGCTCAGAGCCTGAAGCTTGCCTCAGATTCTGTCTACCTCTCTCTCTACCCCTTGCCTGCTCATACTCTGTCTTTCTCTCTCAAAAGTAAATAAGCATTAAAAAAAAAAAAAAAAAGAATGTGCCAACTTAGGACATGCCATAGTATTATCAGGCTTGAGATAATAGGGGAAGCAACTTTCTGTACAAAATAAAAATTACTGTAATCCCACTAGTCTTCTCCTCCTTTGGAAGTATAGAGATGTCTCCTTCCCTCTCATCTTTAACAATTTGGTGTATATATTTTGAAATTGTCTTTTATGTTTATACAAATCTAGAAGATTGTTGGATGGATAGATTCAACAGATAGGTAGGTAGATAGGTAGATAGGTAGGTAGGTAGGTAGGTATGTTTAAAAACATAGCTACAAAATTATTGACATTGCTCTCATCTAGAGGTGGAATTTATGTCCCCTTCCCTTGACTTAAGAGCCAGGCAGTGACTGCTTGGACCAATGGAATACAGTGGAAATGAAGCCATGTGACTTCTGAAGCTAGGTCATAAAGAGCCAGGAGGCTTCCACCATGATCCCTGGAGACATTAGCACTTGAAACACTGAGCCACCATAAAAGGAATCTGATTACCCCAAGGCCACGATATTGAGGAGGCCACATGGATTCTCTAGACAAGAATCCCAGCTGAACCTGTCCTTCAGCATTGCAGCCCAAGCACCGATGTGCAAGTGAAGAAGCAGCTTAGGAGTACATCTTCCGACTCCAGCTCTTCTGGTCTCAACCACACAAGTCATCCAAGCTCCAGATAGCAAAGGGCAGAGAAAAACCAATGCTGCTATGTTCTGCCTGAGTTCCTGGCCCACAGAATCCACGAACCTAATAAAATGGGGCTTGTTCTATAACATTAAGTTTTGGAATGGCTTGTTACATAGTGGTAGGTAACACAAACAGACAGAGAGATTCAAGTTAGAAAGATTATTTCACTGCAAATGGCAAGGATGGAGTAGAGAGGGGCAAGATTAGGGGTAAAAAGACAGGGATAAGGCTTTGCAGTAGCCCACATGAGAAATAAGGACTGAATTAAGGCAGTGGTAGGAGGAAGGAGAGGCAGGGCCCGGCGGAGGCTCAACACCACTGCCCCCCTATCGCCAGTGTCAAGAATATAAAGCCCTGGAGGTGGGAGAAGGTATAGGGCAGCTACCCTGGTATGTACTATGAATGCGTGTCTCCTTCGGCAGATCTCAGCTCCTTCCTGCGCGTGCAGAGTCGGCTTTCTTACCCCAGGCTGTGATTCTGTGGTTTAGTTCCACAAACGGGAGGCCCTGAATGTTAGGCTGTAGATTACATTAATCAATCCATTTTGTTTTATCTTACACGCTTACTTAAAAGCCTCTTCTACTTAGGAAGAAAATATATGCAAAGTAATGTACAAATCTGCAGAGCCTTGCCATCTTTTTTTACTCTGAGCCCTTGTACCCTGTCGGTGAACAAAGAGGCCCCTGGGTGGAGCAAGGTCAGTCCCTGGCAATCAGTCTCTGTGGGATCACCCTCCCTGGGTTAGGGTAGTGAGGTGGGTGGGGGAAGGACGGAGTGTACAGAACAACAGAAAGATAAAGAAAAATTGCTTACGGCAACCTCATCAGCATGTTTCAAGATATACCAGGCCCAGACTGTAGAACAGTATGTGCGGTAAGGTGTAGTTTACATTCTGGAAAAGATATGCACATGCATGGATATGTGCAGAAACAGAAGACCAGAAGCATCTGTGCCGAAAATGGAACACTCGTTATATCTGGGACATGGAATTACTTGTTTTTATTGGTTTGTTGGGTCCATTTTGCCTTTTTGGGTGTTCCAAGTTTCTTGCATATATGTTACTTCTGAAGATTAAAAAAAAAATGTTATGTTACAAATCACCAGAACCTCACAGTTTCATCCACGCTGCCCATAGTATTTCCTGCACGTCCCGCCTTAGATCAACCTACCGTTCTTCATCTTACCAGATGAGAGCATATTTACAGATCACAAATGCAATGAGAACTATTTTCCACACAACATTTAGGGGTCTTCTGATTCTCCCTTTCAGAATTCTTTTTTTTTTTTTAATGTTTATTTTTGAGAGAGAGAGAGAGAGAGAGAGAGAGAGGACGAGAGGAGGAAGGGCAGAGATGGAAACAGAGGATCCAAGGCAGGCTCCATGCTGACAGCTTAGAGCCCGATGCAGGGCTCAAACTCACGAACTGTGAGATCATGACCTGAGCCGAAGTCGGATGCTCACCTGACTGAGCCACCCAGGCTCAGTCTTTCATTAATTCTCTCAGAATTCTTTTCTTAACCTTCTCTATCACTCACCCAATACTCCAAGTGCTTAGGACAGCCTCTGGGTCACCCCTAATCTTCTCTACAGTGCCAGGTCTGTGGTCTTTAGTAACCAATGCCTGTCCTACCAAACCACTTCTCTCTCCGACACCTGCTGTAGTCTCGCATTCCCCAGCCCCCACCAAGTGCCTGCTTCACAGACAGATCTCAAATTTTAGTAACCGTTCTTACATATTAAACTAGTTCACAACATTTCAATAGCTAATGGCTTCTTAGTCACTGGGTTTTAAGAGAGGTTGCCCAGTTAATGTTACTGCATCTCTAATTGGTGATACTACAGCTTTAGCTAAATGCAGATTTTCACGCTTCCATTAAATCCATGTGCAAGCAGGTCAAAACCTCTTTTAGCCAAGCAGGAAGTTTTCCTGCAGCCGGGCGCCATTGCCATTACCATCAGATAGAGCAGGAACTAATTCAGTCACGTTGATGGATGCCGAGATGGTGCCCAGACTCATCTGCAGTCGGAACTACAGAGCTAGAGTGCAAGAAGCTAATTTCCTCCTGGCCTGAAGTGCTCCAGGTCACCCCTGGTTACAGGGAAAATGACACGAGTCGTGTGTCTCATGAGCCAGCTCATGCAGAGTGTTGTGTACAGCAAAGCCCCGCAATGACAGCCGGTGCATGCGGCATGCATGTTGTCTCAGCCCACTGGGTTCCAAGGTTCGAACTCTGACGTCCCAGAAAAAGGGTTAGGGGAACTACAAAATGTGGCGGTCACAAAAACCACTTCAAACCTATACCCACTGGTGGAAGAAAGCAGACAATCTGAATCCAAGCCAGTGGGCCAGTTCGAAACACAGCTGTCCCTGCCCAAGAGAATTCCTTCCCTGGGGGGGGCCTTTGGTGGTTTGAAGGGTGTTCTGTGGCTTCTTTCTGTGGAGTAGAGGTGGCGATCTTGTTATGTTTGTTTCTGTGGTAAGGTTTCATTTATTAAACAAATATTTGTAACTGCCTACAGTGTGCGAGGTATATTTGTAACCACCTACCACGCACCAGGTACTGTGCCGGGCATTGATGATTCAAGTATGGATATGGCTCAGTCCTTGCAGTGAAGGAAGCCATGGTCTAGTTAGAGAGTGGCAGTGGAGATGGGTACCAATGGAGAAACAAAGGGAAATAAGAGAAATTAAGCCCTCTGGGAGAGTATCAGAAAACAGAGATGAGGAAGTGCTTAGTCCTGCAGGAGAGAGGCAGAGGAGGAAATGGGGGTGGAAGGGTGGGAGGGAAACTGAGAAGCAGGAAGGAGCCAGGAGTCAAGTCTCCCCTCCAAGGATAATTAGTCAACCAAGTGGATTAAGTGAGGTCCAAGTGAGGACAGAGAGCTGAAAGAGATTAGAACCCGTTTATCTATGAAAGGCAGTGCCAACCTGAGATTTTTATAGCAGCGTATTTCTTCTTTGTTTCTTATTTAACTCTAAAATTAACACTAAGTGGAAACATTCTGTAACCCTTGAAAACTGAAAGGGTACAATCTGATCTGTTCATTTCACACAGTGAAGCACGTTCAATTCTTCCTTTGTCTGCTGTGAGCCTTTTAGGTTCACACTTGGCCTAGAAGATACATCAGAGAAATAAAAATAGAAAAAAAGAAAGGAAAAGAAAAGAGAAAGTGGAAGTCCATCCTTTTTTAAGTAGTTGGTTTATATTTTATAATCTATTCCCGAAGAGATTCAGAGGAAGCGACTAATGTTTGTTTGATTCAGTTAAAATGATGAGAAAAAGTTGGAAACGAGACGCTACATTTCAACTTTATTTCCGCAATTACTTGATAATTGGGAGATAACTACAGAATATGCCACATCCACTCCAAAGTATATTTACAGGAAAAATGCCAGAGGTCTGTCTCTCTATTCTTTGTCCCTAAATAAAGGGTTCCCAGATGCTTTAGATACACCTAAAATATATACTCTTACATGGCAAGCTGACTAAACATTTTCCTTTTAAACTAGCTTTTTATTTATTTATTGTTAAATGTTTATCTATTTTAGAGGGAGAGAGAGAAAGAGAGAGAGCACGAGCAGGGAAGGGCAGAGGGAGAGGGAGAGAGAAAATCCCAAGCAGGCTCCACACTGTCAACACAAAGCGTGATGCAGAGATTGAACTCAGGAACTGTGAGATCATGACCTGAACTGAAATCAAGAGTCAGACACTTAACTGACCGAGCCACTAGGGCACCCCTTGCTTTTTAAATTACAAGCAATTATGCTTATGGGTTAAAAATAAGGAAGGGGAGAACAGTCACTGGCCAGAAGTAATCCTGGTCAATAGCTCTGAGAGTATATGCATTACAACAAGATAGTATTGTAGATAATGGCATCTCCAGAATTGTAGGTTGGAGAGGCTTAGGACAGGGCAGTCTGGTTGGATGTAAAGACTGGGGGAGAAGCTGTGTTCGCATATTCAGCAGTTAGCATTTAGGTTGATGTTGATTTGTTGGGGTTTGTGGGGTGGGAGTAGGAGGAGGTTAGGGGAGAACCCGAAGGCTCCTTGGAGCCAGCTATAATAAGCACTAGAGGTACAGATTCCCCACAACTTGCTTCTTTCCTTAAAAATACATCTTAAACATTTCACCATATCATCAACAATACAGATCTCCCACCTTCTTTTGTAATAGTTAATAGGATTGCATTGCATCTCACCAGACTATTGATAGACATTTAGATTTTTAAAAATCTTTTAATAAGCATTCTCTTGTGCTTATGTGTGTATACATGTGTATATATTTGTATATACCTACATACAAATCTTCTGCCCATAATTTCTATCGACTAGATTCATAGAAAGGAACTTTCTAGGGTGAAAGATGTGTGCACTTAAAATTTTGACAGAAAACTCTCATCACCTGGTATATAGTTAGTATACAATGGAGTGAACAGTGGTTACATAGCCCTGCTACCATTGTGATGGCAGAATGATTATATGATTAATAGAGTGACCGTATTATCTAGCATCTAAGAACACTTTTGAAAGAAGTGGGTGCTATTAATCATTATAGTAGAACTGCAGGAATCAACCAAGACTCTCATGGGCAAAGTGCAACATCTGGTCACTCTAATAATTATTAACATAAACATTATTAATGAGAATAGTATTGCTGACAACTTCAGAAATCTCTGCAAATAGCTTAAGAAATTTCAATTGGCCTTCTTTTATCCTTCCCAAACTTATTCTTACACTCACACAGCATTGCCCTGAGCGAGTATACAGATCTTCCAGCAACTTGCTTGTTGGATCTTGTCTTAATGATAGCAAACCAAAAGTTTAGGGGAAAAGAGGAAGAATTTGCTTCTAAATATTCGGCACCATTAAATTTTTCATTTGAAAAAGGAAGATTCCAAGCCAGGAATCATAGTTGGGTATCTCATGGAATAAAGAATCTAGACGGAAAGAAGAAAAATAACAATAACACATTCTAACAAAACATTTGCTTTCTGTAAATCTAGCATCAGCATTGCCTGATAAGCCCAAATGATACGGAAAGGCAGAGAAAAGAACATAGTGCGTTCTGTCTTCTGAGGCCTATGAGTTGGGTCCCAAGCAAGCTAAAGGTCAGGTAATCTCTGAGCTAATGTTGATTTTTATGGCTCGACCTGAGAACGTATATTCTCTTTGGTGTCTTATAAAATGTTAACAGGGTGCGGCCTACTTCTTTGGTTCTTTATGGACAGTCTATGACCTGGGATCCTAGACACGTGGTCTTCTGAGAGCGTGGTCTATCGCATGTCTCACTTCCCATTTCCAAGACAACTGGGAAAAAAAAAAAAAAAAAAAAAAAACTCACCCTGCTCCCAGGCAGGATCAATCTATAGTGAAAATCTGTGTAAGTTCAAAAGAGGACTGGTTGTTCCAGATGGAGGAGGAGAGCCCATCTCTTGTCTTGTCTGTGTGTGTTCCCGTCCCTCCCATCCCTCTGTTATTCATCAAGGATTACATTCCTTTTTCTGCCTGTTATCCAGGCTCAGGAAGAAAGCCCTTGATGGGTTAATGAATTGCCCAGCACACTGAATCATCTGTCTTGTGTTTCTCCATAAATGAGAGGCTTTAACAGATCAGTGCTGAGGTGCTGAGAAGTATGTTTCTAGCTAATGGCAAGCTGTTGAAAATGCCTCTGAGCTTACAATCCACTACCTGAAGCCAACTCCACCAGAGGGCATTTTCCAAAATGTTCCTCATTTTACCTTTTGTCCATTGGTTGCTGATTCTAAAAGTGGTTGTGATGGCCTAATTTTTCTTAAATGCTGAGTTATTACAATAATGTAATGCTTAGTAGGAGCAACTATTAACCTACTTTGATTTTTTTTTTTCAATATACAGCACTATTCCCACACTCTCACATCGACTTTGCGTGGATTAAGGTCTGCATTGGCAAAACATTTGAAATTCATTCTGTTTCTGTGAAGCTGATGCTTGCCTTTGTCAAAAGCTATCTGAAAGCTGAGATCAATCTATAGATACTGACAAAGATAGCTGAGATGTTTGTCAAAAACAAACAAAAATTGCCAAACAGTATGTATGGCAGATCTCATTTATGTAAAAATATGTATAAATATAATATGTGTTAGTATATGGATAGAGGAGATTTAAAAGACCAAAATATGCACCACATTATTAATAGCTGTTACATCTAGGGGTGGGATTGCCAGGGCTTTTTACTTCCTAAGACATCTGTATGATTTGCTTTTTATACAATAAGCATCTGTTACTTTTCCAACCCGAAAAAGGAAGGAGATGCAAAAATAAAATTACTAAGAAGGATTGAACTGATTTCTTAGTCCTACAATCATAGGAGCTGAGCTAACCAAAAGCAAACATAAAGAGTTTAGCGGTGGGGAACAAAGGATCCATGAATGTAGAAGGCAGCATTATTATACATTAATAAATATTATGGGTACACTTCTCAGGGCAGAGGACAAGGACAAGTGCCCATGAGAGAGAATTTTCTACAGGTATTCCTCATTAAAAATAAACTTGTTTGGGGGCACCTGGTTGGCTCAGTTGGTTGAGCGTCTGACTCTTGATTTTGGCTCAGGTCATGACGTGAGATCGAGCCCTGCATCAGGCTCTGTGTTGACAGCATGGAGCCTGCTTGGGATATCCTCTCTCTCTCTCTCTCTCTCTCTCTCTCTCTCTGTCCCCACACCTCTCTGTCTCTCTTTCTCTCTTAAAATAAATAAACTTTAAAAAAAAAACTTGTTTTTAAAGTAAAATAGTTTTTTAGTCTGCTTAGAGAACTTTTTCAAACTTACAGAATTATTTTAGAAAAGTATCGTTTTGGTTATATAACCTCAACTCTCAGTTTAGGAAAACGTTCAGCTAGAATATGTCAGATGTTACTAGGAAGTGCCTGATGGCAAATTATTGATACCTAGTTCAATTATATCAGCTCTCACCTACTATTTTGAGTCAGCCAGTGTGCTGTAGGGGAAATTACATAGGTTTTGGAGATTCAACCTGGATTCACCTCTCCCCTTTCCCAGTATAACTTGGCAATTTGATCTTGAATAAGTTACTTAACCTCATAGAGCCTCAGCTTTCCAAATTAAGTGCATTTTGTAACAGTACTGCATAGGGTGGTTATAAGGCTTAAACAAAATTATCTGTAAAATGCATTGTGTAACCTATAAAATCCTGTAGCATATAGTAGATACCGAATATTGAGTGAATGAATGAGGGAACATTATTTTAGAGTTTGTTAAGTGTCCACACTGAAATGAGAGACAGAGAGAGAGAGACAGAGGAAGGGAGGAGGGAGAGGGAGGAAGACTGACTTATTTTAGTTTCTTCAGGTGTGGAATGTTTAAAGAATGAAGGTGACTGTTATGATTTAGAAAAAGAATAAAGTAAACAATAGTTGAATGAAGGCCCTGGATTTAGAATAATACCGTAAAATTTGGAAATTGCCACACACACTCACATTACTTACAGCCCCTGTCACCCTTTAAGGCTATCTCGAACATCACCATCTTTGTGAGGCCTTTCCTGATTTCCCAGGCAAAGGTAGGAGCTCCCTCCCAGTGAAGGCCAGGCATGAAAAGATTAACTGCCAATGAGAGTCCCTTTCAGAGGAATTAAAACTAACAGAATCAAAAGAACTTGCCAGTTGGAGGGAGGTTCTCTTTTACAAGTGTGAGTTCCCTTCAGGATAGTGCCCACAGTGACAGCTTTATAACAGCTTTGTAAGTTTATCAAGTCTACTCTTGATCCCACACTGAGGAGAGAGGTGAAGTCAAGCATATACTCAAGGATGTTTTAACTTAGTTATCCTAGTATATGTGCTGCCGAAGCAAGCACATTAACTTAGTTATCCTATGCAGGTAGTTTGGGAGTATGTAAGCACCCCAGAAAGAAGTTCAAAATCCCTGTTCTTTTAGAAATAGCTTGATCTGACAGCTTGTGGTTAGTCAGCCCTCCATTACTTGTTCTTCCCTTTTTGAGCAGCCCTTGCATTGGCCACAGGACACTTCTGCCCAGCCCTGTAGATGCAAGTAACAAGACTTCAGCACGAGACAGTTCAGACGTGAGTCTGGTGGCCAGGAGAGAGAGAGGAACCAGAGTTCTAAATTTGCACTTAACAGCAAAACTTTTGACTTCAAATCCACTAGAGTAGGGGAACTGCCTGATGATTGTGACAGTGGTTAGAAGAGACTGAAACGAAGCTGGTAGATATACACGCTGGGCAGCAAGCAGTGAAGGAAGAAGAGGAGGAATTCATGAAGTGAATTCTCTCCCCTCTCTCAGGGGAGAGACCAATGCACAGACCATTGGTCATCTTTTCCAAAGAGGTTTTGGTGGGAAGGTGCAGACAGAATTCAGACTGCAGTTGAATTTTAAAATGAAGTTTGGGTAGGGGCGCCTGGGTGGCGCAGTCGGTTAAGCGTCCGACTTCAGCCAGGTCACGATCTCGCGGTCCGTGAGTTCGAGCCCCGCGTCGGGCTCTGGGCTGATGGCTCAGAGCCTGGAGCCTGTTTCCGATTCTGTGTCTCCCTCTCTCTCTGCCCCTCCCCCGTTCATGCTCTGTCTCTCTCTGTCCCAAAAAATAAATAAACGTTAAAAAAAAAAAAAATGAAGTTTGACTAAGAGAGTAGGGCAGTGATTGCTGATAATACTTCTAAGGAGGATGGCAGAGAAGGAAAAACATCTAGACAGGCTTGGCATCCTTTTTAAAAAAAAATTTGTTTAATGTTTTATTTTTGAGAGAGAGAGAGAGAGAGCGTGAGCAAGTGGGGGAGGTGCAGAGAGAGAGGGAGACAGCAAATCTGAAGCAGGTTCTGAGCTGTCAGCACAAAGCCTGATGCAGCACTTGAACCCACAAACTGCAAGAAAGTGACCTGAGCCTAAATCAAGAGTCAGACACTCAACTGACTGAGGCCCCAGGCACCCTAAGCTTGGCATCCTTAATTGCTCTGTCCCCACCCACGGGCAAGGCTACAGGCATCCCATAAATGGAAGCTGGACTCTACGTATCCACACTCCGAGAAGTCATCCTGCCCTGGCTCTCATCTAACTTCCTGAAATTTTTTGGGTCTATGATCCCAGCCTCAGCTAGAGATCTTTAACTCCCATCCACTTCCCCCTCTCTGCCCAGTATGTTTTGGATTGATATAGTGTTTGGCCCATCTCTATGGTTCTCTGTGTAGGTTTCACCTGTATCACTGCCTTCAGTTTCCTTTTCTGTTCCTTGCCCTAGGGCTCTACTTCAGCCCCTTCCCAGCTGGGCACCCAGACCCCAACTCCAGCCTCCCTGAGCCTCCCACCTTGCCCCTTTTGGAGCAGAACTGGTTCAGAAGGATGGAGGAAGATAGAGTCAAGGAAGGGAGTATCTGTTGGCTTCAATCTCAGAGGGACTGGTTAAAGGGGAAGGATCAGTAGAGAAGGTAGGAGAGGGGAGGAAAAACTAAGGGGGCAAGTTTTCTGAATGAGTGGGAACGCGTTAAGGGCATAGGGGGAGGCCTTGACCAGAAGAGGAAAAACCTCAGCCTCTGAGGTAAGAGAGAAGGAAATGACAATGAAGATGGACACAGTTGAATTTGTAGGAGGTGAGGATTCTGCTGGGAGTGAAGGGCATGGAAGTTGTGCAGGAAGATTGAGATACTGAAGGTCTTGATGGTCAATCAGGAAAAGGGAGAATGAACTGAGCAAGAAACAGCATTTTGAGTAACACCATGAGTCCAATAGAAGCTGGAGACCCAGCCCTTATAAGTCATTTTCTCCAGAAGTGCTTTAGCTCCTGAAGACCATCTCTTGTGAGCCAGGCTGACCATAAATCCTGGTGATTAAGGCCAGCAGACTACCCTTGGTTCAGACTGAGGGTCAGATGCACTAACTTTAGGAGGAATCAGAATTGAAATTTAATGTCCCTTCAACTCATCTCTTGGCTCTATGGAAGGAAGCAAATTCCCTGTGGACAACATACATGAATTTGATAGGAGGGTAGTAGACCAAATGGAGAAATTACCATTTTACATGATCAAAGCCTGTCTCCCATTTGCTGCACGCTGGCCCTGTCCTGGTTGAGCCCTGATGCAGACCCAGCCTGTTTGCCAGGTTTCCTGCTACAACTGGAAATTCTCATTGCTGCCCATTTTCTGGTGGAGGCCGGGCATGTGAATTTCCTAGTCTCTTTGCCACCCAGGACAGGGGAATATCCTGGGTAAAAACTATGAAAGGGTCTGAGGCAGGTCGAGCTTCATGTATGAAGTTCAATCCAGGTGGAGGGTCCCCGTTGGGCCATTTATAAGCCCCAACAGTGTTGCAGTCTTGCTGACTATGCTGCAGCAGAGCTCTGGATCCGGGCCCAGGTCCTGCCTGGAACAGTGCTTTTCTGGGGGTGTCATTTCCAACAGCCTGGCAGTCCCCTCCATGATGAACTGTCTGAGAATGCTCAGCTGCGGGCGTTCTCTGGAATGAACCACTCTGCACAAGGGTGCCATGCCCAGGGAACCCAACCTCCACCATCAGGAAATGATACATTCCCTCAGCTGGGAAGGAGGATAGCCAGCACTGAAGGATCTCCCCTCCTTTCTTTGCCAGTCCATCTATCTTCCTGAGAATATTCTGGCACCCCTGCGGTTTGGGAAAGCCAGCGCTCCCTCATAGCCCAGGCCCTTATAGTCAGTCTTAGGATTCCAAATGTAAAGGATGAAAAAAGAAGTACCCACACATTCCAAAACAAAGTGCTAGACCTCTGATGCAGAACCATCTGGTCTAGCCATCACCATCTCTACCCTATAAAAGAGCGAAGGGGAAGAAGCTGGTGAGGGACTGACTCAGAGACAGTGGTTGGTGAGGTGTGCATCCTCCCTTATCCAAGAGGAATGGGGAATAGGAGTTTCTTCCGAACCTCAGGCCATGGGTAAAGGCTTCAAGGGAAGACTTGGCTAGTTTGCCATATCCTCATGGCTAGCTAACTAATTTGTGGGGCCCCTTCTTCAAAAAGGAGGAAATGGCATTAAAAGTACTAATTTTATTTTTAAGTGGGGCTGTACCATTGCTCTAAGAAACAGTTCCATGGAAGTCTTCAAGGTCTGTTTTGGGCAGCATTCAAGGCCTGGCTCTTTTAGGAATTAAGAAAGGAAAAACCATTATATTTTTCATTAATTGCCTACAGTGTGCAGTGTTATCTTGTTTAACCTTCATGACTACCTATTTTACAGTAGTCCAAGGTCACACAGATAATGGCAGAAACAGGATGTGGGCCCAGGGTTTATAGGCTCCAAAGTCTGGGCTCTTTCTCTTGCACTTCAATGTCTCCCAGGGAAAATGGGAGAGGGTAGAATGCTGGAACTTTCTGAGCATCTACTCATGCTTCCACGGTGCTTGATGGAATTGGTCCAGCTCTTTGAGGATGAGCTTCTGCTTCTGGGGGACCCTCTTCCAGGCCCTCCACATGTGCATATAATCTCCACCATTCACTGCAGCAGCCTGGCCACAGGCAGAGGGTCTGACACGCTGGTGGAGAAGACAACAAAAATGTCTCTCCTTTCTGATACATTCATTTGTTCATTCATACACAGTACTTAACTGGCCCTTTTTTCTTTGCGTCTCTGAGTTCCTAACACAATTGTACCTCTTCCTCTTATAGCCTTCTCTTTGTCGAGGGTCAGAATATTTAATGAAAAGACAACAGAAAGGTTATATACATGATGAAAGGAAAATAAATTATTTCAGAGTAGCATGCTTTCTGAAATGAGATTGCAATGTATTAAAAAAACAAACCAGGGGCGCCTGGGTGGCGCAGTTGGTTAAGCGTCCGACTTCAGCCAGGTCACGATCTCACGGTCCGGGAGTTTGAGCCCCGCGTCAGGCTCTGGGCTGATGGCCCAGAGCCTGGAGCCTGTTTCCGATTCTGTGTCTCCCTCTCTCTCTGCCCCTCCCCCGTTCATGCTCTGTCTCCTCTCTCTGTCCCAAAAATAAATAAACGTTGAAAAAAAAATTAAAAAAAAAAAAACAAAACAAAACAAAACAAACAAACAAAAAAAAAAACAAAAATGACCTGACTGGCCAATTATCTTGTTTGTCCAAGAATTATTTTATTACTCAATTCAGCCATAGGCCCATGTAACTAACTGCTGTCATAGAGAAGAAAAAGGGTCATAATTAAGCAGAAGCTGGGCAATGAGGTTGATGATCTTTTCCCTGTAAGGTTGTGATCCTGGAGTATGTGTAAATTCATGATTGTATTTGATGCCTTGTCTAAAACATGGTCTGAAAGTCTGGAGCAGCAAGTAACCTTGGCAACAAAGCAGGAAGGGAGAATTACCCAGCGTGGAATCCAAAGATTCGGGAGCTGAAAGTTTCATGGCGGTCATTCAGTCCAGTCCCTTTGTTTGACAAATGAGGAAGCCAAGGTTTAGAGATGCTAGATGAACTTTCTAAAGACTCCCACATAACTAAGGCAGGGTTGAGCCACGCATCTTTGTCTCCCGACTATAAGTTCAGAGCTTTCCCATCACACAATGTTATTTAGCCCCTGGTTTATTTCTGGAGGTTATTTTTGGTTACTTGCCTGTTTATGTTAAAATGCTTTTGTTTCCATTTTTGTTTTTAAAATTCTAAAAGTAACACATGCTTTTTGTTAAGAAACTCAAAACCGAAGTATATAGAGGGAAAAGTGAGTCTCCCTTTCACTACTCTCTCCCAAATACATTTTCTCTCCAGTGGAAACCTCTTGTGAATGGACCAGCATGACTTTTTCCTATGCATTTACAAACACATGTATATCATACCTTTTTTCATAAATGAAAACATACTATTCATATTGTTTTGAGGTTTGCCTTTTTCATTTAACATTTTTCTGAAGATATCTACTTCATTCTTTTTTTTAATTGAGATAATTTACATAACATAAAGATCGTCATTTTTAAGTGTACAATTCAATGGTCTTTAGCATATTCACTATGTTCAACCACACCGCTATTTAATTCCAGAATATTGTTATCATCCAAAAAGGAGCCCTGTACCTATCGGCAGTTAGCCCTAATTCTCCTGTCCCCTCAGTCCCCTGGCAACCACAAATCTATTTTCCGTCTCTCTGGGATTTGCCTACTGTGGACATTTTGTGTAAATGGAATCATGCAATATCTGGCCTTTCATGTCTGGCTTCGCTACTTAGCATAATGTCTTTAAGATTCATCCATGTTATAGCATGCATCAGTGCTTCACTCTTCTTTATGGCTGAATAATATTCCATTGATAGGTATGTCACATTCTATTTATCCATTCAGTGGTTGATGGACATTTGGATTGTTTCCACTCTTCGACTGACATGAATAATGCTACCGTGAATATTTTACATGTTTCCATATGACTGTATGTTTTCAATTCTCTTGGGCTCATTCTTTTGAATTATTGCATAATATTCTATAATTTGAATTTATCATGTGACCATACCTTCTGTTGATGAATTTTACATGTATTCATTTTTTTCTATTACAAATAAGGATGCCATAAATATCCCTATGCATATCTTTTTGAGAGAGACAGCATAGTGCCTATCGTCTCACGCAGGAGAGACTATTCTGTGTCTGAATCCCTGCACTGCCACTTACTAGTTGTGTTAGCTTAAACAAGTTGTTTAGCCTCTCTGTGCCTTTGTTTCTTCATTTGCAAAATGGGATAAGAATAGAACTTACCTCACAGGGTAAATGATTAATATAAATAAAGGAGTTAGGGCTTCACACATGGTATGTGTTCAATAAATGTTAATATTACATGCAAATATTTCTATATGCTAGGTTCCTAGAAATTTCTAGGTCAAATATTCATTCAAAAATTTTTGAAAGATAGTGCTAATTGTCCTTTAAAAAGCTTATACCAGCAGAAATGAGAATGCCTATTTCTCCTCTCTTTGGTCAATTTTGGAAATACTTAAGTTTTTTGAGTTTTGAGCTTTCATTTTGTTCATCCCATAGATAAGAATGGCGTGTTGTTGCTATAATTTGCTTTTTCCCAGTTACAACTGAGGTTAAGTATCTTTTAATATGTTTATTGCCTGCTTATATTTTCCCTACTGTGAAATGCCTGTTAGTATCTGAGGCACACTTTTCTATTGATTTGTAGACTCTCTTTGTATATGGCTACTAACCTTTTGTTATATATTCTGAAAATATTTTCTCTCTGTTTTGGTTCTTGCCTTTTAATTTCAGTAATGATATCTTTTGCCATATTGAAATTCTTAATTTTTAAAAGTCTAGTGTAGCAATATTTTCCTCTGGAAGCTCTCCCTAGGCAATTGAAAGATCGACCTGAAATGACACAGATTACTTCTACTCACAACTCACTGGGAAATTGGTCACACAGCCCCACCTAACCACAGAGGGGGCAGAAAATTCAGTCCACGTTCAGAAGGTGAAAAACTGGAAATATTCAGTGAGCAGCTTGAATGACTACCATAATAGTCTAAATCAGAAAGAGACCAACAGAAACAAGGGAAGAACAATAGAGCGGTAAAGTAAGTGTTAACATGTCTCCAGATATTAGCTGAGAAGACTGGAATCAAGAGATAGAAAATTAATTCCAGCTGAGTTAGGAAGATGTGGCTTCCTATGTGACTTCCTATGAAGTAAGCCTGGCATATGATTCCAAGAGGGGCACGTTTTCTCAAGGAGTTGAGAAGATAGAGTTCTTAGCATTCAAAGAGTGAGCATAGGAATACTGTGCTTGCTTATTAGCCACCGATTTAATCCTGATGTGAAGGGCTTGTATAGATCATCCAAATATTAAGTCACCAAGACAGAGGGTATTTTGAATGCATTTGGGGAATCGCACAGCTGTCTGTTCTTGAATAAATGCCTGCCCAGCCCCCATCCTCTGTAAGCTCTCTTAGTATGTGTGTGTGCACTTCCGTGAGAGAAAAATCAATACCTTCTTGGACAGATGGAAATTGAGCTATGTCAAGGCATACATGCATTGTCTGATAGCATCTTTCTGCCAGGAGTCTAATATATTGATCAAATTTCCCTAGCAGAGCATCCATGTAATATACAACAGAACGAGACTCTAATGGTAGGAATGTTGGCTATACATTTTTGGGAAATGTCTCCTTTCAGGAAAAAAATCAAAGCTTGAGATCTTCATGCAGGGCACTGCCTCTCCTGATGAGTGTCCGAATCTCCTTGCAATTTCTGGCAGGGGTCACAAACAACGGTCTCTCCTGTCTGTTCCTGTGGTTCACCTGCTCCTTACTGAGGGTGAGAAATGATTTTCTCAGTTGGAACACTCTGGTAAAACACAGGGTTCTGCCTCCTCCTCTCCTTTGCCTCTACCCTTTCCTCCCCCTTCTTTAAGCCAAAGCAACAATCCCTTTCTTTCCCCAGTAACAGCAGCAAATGTGTGGGTGGCCATTTGGCTGAGGCTCTATTTAGCTACAGAAGTTGTACCTTTGCATTGTGCACATGCTATTTTGATTGTTGTTAATAACGTTTGTTATTGCTGTTCTTATTAAAAGGTCAGGGTGATGATGGGAAGGAGATGGATGGGCTCTCTGCTGACTCTTTCAGACATGCTCATTCCTAGCTCAGAATGATGACACACAAGCACAAGGGGTATTGGCTGACCCTCTGTTCATCGCTGATGAGCCTGCCTTCAGCTGCAAAAGAGGAAGGGACATCCAGAAGCAGAGAGGAGGATGTGCCTGTATTTTTAAATAAACTGCCTTGTGATGCAGACGGTCTATGAAACATTTCAGATATTGAACCCTAGATACATGGAAAATTACTCACATGGTTTTATATTTTTTCCCCTAATGACTCTAGTAATCCAAAGGGAAATTATTCCAGTTAAATGACTCACCTAAAACACATTTTTCAACTGTGTCTTGGGCAAGGAAGAATCTATTCAGAGATAATAATTTATTATTTAACATTTCGACAGGTCCACAGAAGTACAAGTCAATTGAGTCCAAATAAAGAAATGTGCTATTTTTAACAATTTCTAGATGTTCTTGGCAGAACCTAGGCTAGACTTTGTTAGAGGAAAGAACAGGTTTATGATCTTTTTCCTTCAGGTTTTCAAATAAAATGTGATTTAAAAAAATATTAAAGGAAAAGCCAAGAAATAGCCTTAGAAATGTTTATGAAGAGGGGTGCCTGGGTGGCTCAGTCGGTTAAGCAATCCACTCTTAATCTTGGTAATGATCTCACAGTTCGTGAGTTCGAGCCCCACATCGACCTCTGAGGTGATAGTGTGGAAGCTGCTTGGGATTCTCTCTCTCTTTCTCTCTGCCTCTCTCTCTCTCAAAATAAATAAATAAACTTAAAAACAAAACCACCAAACAAACAGAAATTTTTATGAAGATATGATGAAAAGGTTAGCAAGGATAAAAGAAAGAAGAATGCAGAAACAATCTGTGCCCTGGAACTAGAAACAAAAGCTCCCAGGGCGGCAGACTAACTCTGTTGGTAGAGCATATGACCCTTAATCTCAGGGTTGTGAGTTTGAGCCCCACTTTGGGTGTGGAGCCTACTTAAAATAGAAAGGATGAAAGAAAGAAAGAAAGAGAGAGAGAGAAAAGAAATAGAAGCTCCTGAAATAGAGAAATGGTAATATTTCTATTATTTCATCCCTATTACTGAATAGATTTTTAGAAGAGATTTCATATATTGTAATACACTTTAATTTCCCTAAAAAATGGTAACTCATCCTTTATAGATGAAACATACCAGCCTATTGGAACTCTGTCATTCAAATATGCAGCAAATCTAATACGGGATTTTTATATTTTCACAATGTTTTCAACTATTTTATATATGTTACTTTATTTAAGAAGCATGCATTGGGGCGCCCGGGTGGCGCAGTCGGTTAAGCGTCCGACTTCAGCCAGGTCACAATCTCGCGGTCCGTGAGTTCGAGCCCCGCGTCGGGCTCTGGGCTGATGGCTCGGAGCCTGGAGCCTGTTTCCGATTCTGTGTCTCCCTCTCTCTCTGCCCCTCCCCTGTTCATGCTCTGTCTCTCTCTGTCCCAAAAATAAATAAACGTTGAAAAAAAAATTAAAAAAAAAAAAAAGAAGCATGCATTGTCAGGACACCTGTCTGGCTCAGTCGGAAGAGTGTGTGACTCTTGATCCCTGGGTTGTGAGTTTGAGCCCCATGCTGGGTTGTAGAGATTGCTTAAAAATAAAATCTTAAAAAAAAAAAAGCATACATTGCTAGCAGATGTGTAGGGCATGCATTATTATCCCTGTTATATTGATGAAGCAATGATGACCAGGGTTGTATAGCAAAATAATTATAAAATTGGAACACATTTCTTCAACATGAAATCTGTTAACAACATACTGCCTTCTTAGGCCAAAAACTTGCCATTCTTTTGGGCATGACCACCTCCCTTTTCTTTCTTTTTTTCTGGGACTGGGTTTGAGCCCATAGAAGTCCTTGAAAAGTTTTGTTTACTGTGTAAAATTTTTATCTTTCTTCTGAGGGAGTGACAAATGAGGGTTTTGTTCCTTTTGTAGTGAAAATGGAAATTATGTTGCACTCTAAGGCCCAAAGGGGCAGAATTGGCTCAATTTTACCTTCTACCACTTTCTAGTACCTTCACTTAGAGTGACTTATGGTGTGGTGAATTGCAGTAACAGTGGAGAAATTAACATAGTTATGTCATGAAAATTGGATATAGACATTCATAAATTCAAAATAAGAGTTTGAGTAATCATAGCATTATGTAACCATTTGATTCCCATCTCTTACTTTTCTATGCAGGTTAGCTCTTCACTGTCCTGTGTTTAGCATTTAAGTCTGGTTTTACCCTCATGTTAATAACTTGAATGTAGGACTTCTCATTTCTTTTGTAACCCTACAGCTAAAGTCTTTCATCTTTAAGACCATCTTGAAACCTTTTTCATTTAAAAATATTTCACGCTTCATTTTTGCTAAATACCACATATTTATTTTCTATTTTCCATGCTGAATTTGATATTCTGCAAATAATCATACTGATTCATTCCTTCATTAATTCCTTCATTTACACGTCTACATAGCTAGTACAGCTAGCATTTATTGTTCTGTCATAATGTTTTATCACATAATGTTGTAATTATCTGTTTCTCCTAGATTTGAACTTTCTGAGGGCAAAGACTACTTTTTTCATTTCGGGAGGTACCTGGCACATAGTAGGTATACAATGAAGGTATTCGGATGAATGGCATCTATTAAAACACCACATACTTGGCAGATAATGACTAAGTACTCTCCAGAGGTGAAGACAACACTGATTTCTTTTGCTTTATTTTAATAATTTTTCTTACAAATGAAAGGTTTGAAATATTTGAAAGAATAAGACTGCTTTTTGAGTGGAGTTTAAAATTGCATTACCATGCAAGATCCTGTTTAGATAAAACAAACAACCTATTTTGGGGGTGGTTGGATATTGAATGGCCCTGAAGCTATTAAATATTTTATCAATATGCATAATTTTTTTCAGTAGGTTGATATATGCATGTTATAATCGCAAGGAACCTTAGGCGGGGATCAAAATACACTATATTTTAAATCCTGGTAGAATAAACAGGAAATAATGGGGAAAAAAAGATATTTATTTCTTTGTTCATTTGAAATCCTGCCTCTAGTTAAACCAAGCAGCCTTTTCAACATAACTGGAACTGTAATAGCATGCCACTAAATGCTTTTGCTTGCTCAATTTTTCATTTGCAAAGGTAATCCATGCTTTAAAACCTGGAAACCTTTGAAATATGCATCAGGCAGGAGGCTGGTGAGGAGATTGCCTTGAGGTCAGGGCTTTCAGTTCCTCGGTTGCTGAGCCCGAAGTTTTTGCTGAAGGCCACGAAATATCCCTTCATTAACTGGTTCTTGGCGTCAAATATAATTAAGAGCGAGCCATAGGCCAGAATGTTGTAAAAGGATAGATACCTCCTGTGGTGTGAAGATAGAGCCAAAGGCACTGATCCTATGCGTGTCCTAAGAGTCCCATACAATCACTACCCTGTAGTTGGTGGGGATTTGATTTAACAAAACGGTTTGGGATAAAGCAGCTCTGTACCACTGGTGGTTTCTGACAGGTCGTGCAATCTTTTGTGGCGCTGGCATGCGCGGAGCACGGAGGCTTGACTCCACATGTTGGCAATTCCTCTGGTTTCCCAAAGCCTTTCCCCGAGGACTCTCATGTCAGGCTAGTTAGGTGCGTGTTTGTACAGGTGGTGAAGCAGCTGTTTTCCCTGGAAGTCATCCCCTTCTCTTTCCTTTTCCCGTCGAGGGTCATTCAGGGGTGACAAGAGGTTTAGTGCTCCTTAAAGGCTAAGCCTGCTGTTGCTGTGGCTGCCAAAACACAGCCTCCGAGAGACGATGATTTGAACCTGGCTTGCTGACGGCTGTCTCTAGACTCCCTGGCACCACTCAGTTTGGGGAAGAAAAAAATATACCTGGTAACATCCAAGTTTAGAATCGTAATGAAGTTAGGGTGTCCAGATGTCTCCTTTTAAAGGGATTAACCCAGTGTTCCAGGAAGCCTTTTGAGGATAATAAATTATTTACTTTGTCCAAAGGAGATAGGAATAGGAAATCTTCAATTGTGCTCGAGATTAGAATTTTCGTCAGACCTTTTTCCAGCAGGGAGGGGGCAAGTAGCCCTTTGTGTCACACAGAAGGCAGCCACAGTCGATCTTTGTTTTCACCTGGGTCATAGTGCATGGGGCTGATCGTGTATGCCAAGGTCTCCTGAGCACACCAATTATACTTTGCTGAAGTCAGCTACGAGAAAGTTGGACGATGTGGTTACAAGAAAAATCCAAAACTATCTTGGGCTGGGGAGAAGGGATTTTGAAAGGCTAATATTTGCCTTTGCAAGATTATAGGCTGTTGATAACCGCTTTCATCATGCAATTCTCTCCTCCTTTGCTTCGCTAAACAGACTCGAGCCATTTGCCAAAACCTCTCTTCACACCTTTGACACCGGTCAAACCAGACACTTTGCAATTTTCTGAACACAATATTAAATATTTATGAAGTCCATGCTGTGTGCCAGGTACTGTGCTATGCCTTCTACATACACAGGAGCTCTTCAAGGTGATTGGTAATTGTCCATTCTTTTATTCAGTCAAAAATACCAACTCTCCTGTATGTCAGGCATATGCTAAGCATTAAAAATAAGGCTGTGAACAAAGCAGACATATTCCCTGTCCTCCTAGAGCTAACAGTCTAACAAAGGAGAAAGATGTTAAATAATAATAGAAAGGCGACAAACGCATGAGGACATAGAGCGGGGAGGTCTGATGTTGAGGAAGGGATGCTTACCCTAAGACATGAAGGTGTTACAGGAATCAGCCAAATTAAGAGGGAGAGGATGAATGCTGGAGCTCAGGAAAGAGTCTGAAGGACAAGGTCAGAGAGAATGGCAAATGGCACGGTGATGTGGACTGTGCAGCCGATATTTCTGGTTCAAATCCCGGCTTCCCACTTACTTTCCCTGTGACCTTGGGCAAGTCATTTAACCTCTGTACCTCTATTTGCTCATCTTTAAACGGGGATAGTAACAATGCTAAGTTGGTGGGCATGTTGTCCTGACAAATGAGTTACTGTGTGCTGAGAACATAGTAAGCATTACAAAAGTGTTATTTTAATCAGGAAGTAAAGGTATTTTGAGTTTCTTTCTAGCCTAGAGCATAGCATGTAAGAAGTACAGAGAGAGAAAAGAGGTGAGGTTAGAAAAACTGATGGAGCTTGGATTAAGAGTGGCTGGGGCAGGGGTAGGCCCTGTGAGCTTGGGAAGGACTTTCTCGATCTGTAGAACAGTAGAAAGTCATTCAAGCAATTTAAGCAGGACAGTGATTCAATCAGCTTGTCTGAACCAAGCCGGCGGCCATGGAGATAAACCAAAGTGAGTGGATTGGCATGATATCTAGGAGGTTGAATTAATAACACTTGGTTATGAATCGAAAGTGTGAATCAGAAAGAGGGAAGAATGAAGAATGACTACTTGGACTAGAAAGAAGCCAGGTTACAGGCAGAAGCCCGGGGAAACTGTGGATACACATGGGCTGATGGGTTTGATGAAGAGAGTTGGGAAATGGAAGGTGATGGAGGTTTGAGGAAACATGATTTGAAATACAGGTTGTAGAGAATGGGAGAGAGCATTCACTAGGGAAACCAAGGCAGGGTAGGGGACTCTGGTGAGTTTGGTGATGTTTGATTTTTCGAGACACCTGACTGCCTCGGGGTGAGGTTTCCTCAGCAGCTCTGGGATGCGGAGGAGATGGGAGCAGCTGAGAGCTCTGGGATCAGGATAGTCAGACAACTGTAATAATGATCCTATCCAATATTTATGAAGGTTTACTGGGTGCCAGGTGCTGTTGTAAGAGCTTTTCATACATTATCTCATTTCATTTGATGCAGGCGAGTCTTAAAGTTGTATGAAATATACCAGATAGCAGCACATTAACTGACTAAATACAAGCCAGCAAATAAAAGCTTAGCCATTGCCATGTTATTTATGTGATTGTTCTATAGAAATTGTGTTTCTCTGGCCTCACAAATTTATGGGAAAAATTAGAGTCAAACAACAGCAATGAAACAATATCTGTTTGGCTGTGTCCTATTTACTGTGAAAAACTCCTTTTCTTGAATTTCTATTTAGTTTCCTAGGGCTGCTGTAACAAAGTACCGCAAACCGAGATGCCTCAAACAACAGAAATTTATTGTCTCGCACTCCTAGAGGCTAGAAGTCCAAAACCAAGGTATTGGCAGGGCGCTGGTGCTCCGAAACCTGTAGAAGAGAATCTTTCCTCGTCTCTTCCTGGTTCCTGGCAGTGGTGGCCGCCAGTCCTTGGCATTCTCTGCTCTTGAATCAGTTCAGTCTCCGCTTCTGTCATCACTTGGCGTTCTCCAGGTGTGTCTCTATCTTCATATGGCATTTTCCGTTTCTTATGAGGACACCAGAAATTGGATTTGAGCCCCCCCTAAGGACCATATCTTAATTTGATTGCATCTGCGATGGTCTGTTTCCTATATGGTCATATTCTGAGGTACTGGGGTTAGTGATCCAACATAATTTTCTGGGGGACACATTTCAACCCACAACAAATTCCTTCCGAGAGTAGTTCCGAAGGGTTTACGAGCGCCCCTAGGTGGGCATGAGCTAGTACTCTTTTGTTTCCATACCCTTCTTCTCTCCTTTGTTACAGTGGTGCTTCTCGCTGCCACCAAGGTCAATATCCTGCTGCAAATGCTTCTGAACCTTCAAAGAAGCCCCAGAGGGACAATGCTCACTGAAGGTGCCAGCATCTCCTTGATGCCACTGCAGCTTGGCGTCCCCTTCTGTGCCTTCTCTGATCCAGCTGTTGGTCTGCTGTGTCCATTGAGTCCTCACATGGCCCACACTGTGATCTGACCCCGTGTCTGTACGCCCCCACACACATAGTTTACAGAGCACTCCACCTTATGCTTTGTTTCTGTCCTCTCTTCTCCAGGTCCTGCCCCCTGAGCTCAGCTGGACTGAGATAATCAGTAACAGATGCTGTTTCGGACTTATCCCTCCCTGTCACTGAAACCGACCTTGAACCAGAGTCCTTGAACCAAACTTGTGAGCCTGGTCTCTCTTTCCCCCTGGTCTGATGGCTGTCATGGTGCTCCTTGGTATAAATAAGGCCACTGCTATACCCAGACATGCTGAGAAATATCAACAGAAATCCTAGGGTGAATGCAGCTTAGCTCTCAAGCTTGCAGCTTCCTATGATGTATATTTAAATTAATTTTATACAAAAGTGTATCTGCAGTATATTTATCATCACTAACTGTTAGGTTGGGCTTTTTACTGGAGTGGCTGCTCGTGATTAAAAATATCATCTTTTGCCATATTAGAAAGGGCTTTCTCCATCCACTTCACATTTGGTTTCTATTCCCCTCCTCTTTCCGAGCCTGCTGAGTTCAGTGAGATGTTTAAGTCCACAGCCCTACCAATCATAGCCTCTTACTGCAGATAACACACAGTAACATTCAGCTGTAGTATACCTTGATTTCTTTTTCTTGTGAGAGGCTCTATCATTAAAATAATTATAAATGTTTGTACCTAATCCTCACTGTGGTAGTTTTAACCTGCACCACGGTAAGAAAAGGGTTGACCGTAATCACAGCTGGGTGTCTCTGATGTGTCTGCCTCTAGGTGTGATACCTTTCTTCCAATCAAAATATCAATCTAAAGTTAGTTAATCAATAAATCAATCGACAAATATTTGTTGAGTGTTTAGATGCCCTGCATTAGAGGAAAACAGACACAAGGAAATTACCTTTTAGGTAATTATTATTTTAAACTCTATAAATCATCCGTTCAAAAAGTAGTACTGAGCACCTATTATGGGTCAAGTACTATGCCAGGCACTAAGGGATAGGGCAGAAGCAAAGCAGAAAACATAATCTCTGTCTTCTTAAATACACCATCTGTTGGGGAACCTAGACCTTAATCATCTCACAAATACGTAGTTAAAAATTTTAAGATCTGTAAGGGGCACCTGGGTGGCTCAGTGGATTAAGTGTCCGACTTCAACTCAGGTCATGATCTTGCAGTTTGTGAGTTTAAGCCCCACGTCGGGCTCTGTGCTGACAGCTCAGAGCTTGGAGCCTGCTTCAGATTCTGTATCTCCCTCTCTCTCTGTCCCTCCCCTGCTTGCATTTTCTCTCTCTCTCTTTCTCTCAAAAAAAAAAAAAAAAAAAGATCTGTAAAAGAAATGTACAGGGTGCCATGTAGAAGAGGGAGAGCCTAAGTTAGACTGGGCATGGATGGTCAATGATATTTAAGCTGAAGTTCAAAGGATGAGTGAGAAGGGAGAAGTAGAATATTTCATGCAGAAGAATAGCACATGGAAAGGCTCTGAGGTAGAGCCATGATGCCTCAAAGAAACTGAAAAAAGAGTAGTGAAGCTGGAGCATGGGGAATAAGGAGGAAGGTGAGTCCAGAGGAAAGCAAGGAAGGACAGGGACAGATGTAAAGATTCTGTCATATCATATGTGCTATGGGAAGCATTAAATGATGTGAAGCAAGAGAAAGGTGTGATGGGATTTGTCTTTAAATTTTTTTTCAACATTTATTTATTTTTGAGAGACAGAGAGAGACAGAGCATGAGCAGGGGAGGGGCAGAGAGAGAAGGAGACACAGAATCCAAAGAAGGCTCCAAGCTGTCAGCACAGAGCCTGATGCAGGGCTCGAACTCACAAACTGCAAGTTCATGACCTGAGCCCATGTCAGATGCTTAACTGACTGAGCCACCCACGCACCCCGGGTTTTATGTTTTAAAAGATTGCTCTGACTGGAATGCTAAAATTAACAACTCAGGAAACACCAGATGTTGGCAAGGATGCGGAAAAGGGTGAACACTTTTGCCCTGTTGGTGGGAATGCAAATTGGTGCAGCCTCTCTGGAAAACAGTATGGAGGTTCCTCAAAAAATTAAAAATAGAACTGCCCTATGACCCAGCAATTGCACTACTAGGTATCTATCCAAAGGATTAAAAAAATGCTGGTTCGAAGGGGCACATGAATCTCAATGTTTATAACAGTACTATCAAATTATGGAAAGACCCCAAATGTCTATTGACTGATGAATGGATAAAGAAGATGTGGTATATATATGTAATGGAATATTACTCGGTGATGAAAAAGAATGAAATCCTGCATTTGCAACAATGTGGATGGAACTAGAGGGCGTGATGCTAAGTGAAGTAAGTCAGAGAAAGACAAATATATGATTTCACTCACATGTGAAATTTAAGAAACACAACAGATGAATGTAGGGGAAGGGAAGGAAAAATAAGATAAAAACAGAGAGGGAGATACACTGTATAAGATTCTTAAATACAGAGAACAAACTGAGGGTGGCTGGAGCGGAGGTGGGTGGGGGGATGGGCTAAATGGGTGATGGGCATTAAGGGGGGAGCTTATTGGGATGAGCACTGGGAGTTATATGTAAGTGATGAATCATTAGATTCTGATCCTGAAGCCAATACTATGCCGCATGTTAGCTAACTTGAATTTAAGTAAATAATTAAAAAAAAAAAAAAAAAAGATTGCTCTGATTGCTGTGTGGACAGTGGAATAGGGCCAGAAGGGAGAAACCTGCTGGGAAGCTATTATTATAGTTACGATGTGACAATATGGTGACTGGTGCTATGGAGACAGGAAGAAGTGAACAGATTCAAGAGACACTTTGGAGATAGAGTCAACAAGTTGTTTTTTAGGGGTGTATGGAAAAAAGTATCAACCGATATCGATCACTGAATTATTTAGGTTCTAATCCAAACAATCTGGAAGTTAATCAACTGCTTAGCACTGGAGTCACCCCTGAGAATCTGTCCCATGCACTTCCGGGGAGATACCACTGAGCAAGACCTAAACCACCAATTCAAGTGCAGAGAGAAAAACTGACTTGCATTTTAGAGCATGCTTTGCCTGGGGCTCTGTGGTCCATCTCAGGATTTCAGGAAGTGAACAAATGAACTTTTTTTTTTTTTTCTTGTAAGGCGGTCATCAGAAACCAGCTTTAAGAGATACACAGAGAGCAGGAGCAGGAAATGATGAATGTTTTTCTTAATTAAGTAGGCAGTCTCCTGCCTACCAAGTCTCCTCCCCCATTCTTTGCTTTTTCTGTGACATTCACCAGCAAGAGCCCGTAGGAATTATCTTTGAAATACACCTGCTCAATATACCCAATCTGCATTCCTCACACCCTTCTAGTTACATGGACATACTCCACTTTCTACAGTCACACCCTTCTTCCTATCTCCCCAGATCTAATTGGTTCCTCTCATGGCCCTCTTTCCCCCTCCTTCTACCCAGATCTTGGCTCTCAGAAGACAGCTGGAAAGACATGACATGGAATGCACTGTATACTGGTGGGAAGGACATGCTGGGCTCCCCTAACTGGTTTTTCTTAATATCAATCTGTCACGCAAAGAAGAGGAACTGCTTCTTTGAGTCAAGACAAAACATCTCTTTGTTCCAATGGCCAAGTCAGAGGTTTCTGGGAGCTTGTGGAGGGGTCTTAATGAAGAGGGAGAATCTTGCCTCAGAGACCGGTACCCTGATGTCAGGAACACTAAAGAGGTATAAGAGAGGGATACATTTCTGCTCCAACCTCTCACTTTCTCTACCCTCTCAAGTGTTAACTTAAAAAGGTGAAAGTAATATGCCCAAATGTTGATAGTGGTTTCCCCTGGGCGATGAGATGGGAGTGGGTGTCCATTTTTTCTGCTTCTTTGCACTTTCCTGTGCTTTCTAAATTCTCTGTGATCAATGTGTATCAAAGTGATTAAGAAAAAAACCTAAAATTAAAATCATACTTCCTTAAGATTGGGAATTTTTTGATTGGAGGTACTTGCAGCTGAACAGAATATCAAAAGTCTCTTACATACCCAAGTAGGGCTTTCATCACATTTGATAACAAGACCCCCATTCCCTGCATGCCTCAGACTTCTCAATTTTCTGGATAGTCTACATCCAGGAGTAGATTACAAATCTCTCACTGTGGCTTAAGTTTCCAGCCATCCCAAGTGTCGGGGAAAGAGCCTAGATTCTAACATGTTTTAATAACAAGAATGGATCTGCATGAATCCAAAAATTGTCATGCTTATTACTCCCGGGGGAGAAAAAAGCATATATTAAGGAATCTGTTTATATTATTATGTGGAATCTACTCTGTTAAGTGCTGTTAAGAGTGAATAGGATAGGGATGGTTCCTGTCCCCAAGGAGCTAGCTGCAATTTGGGAAAGGTTAGCTCTCTGACTTTAAAGATGTGAGTGTTGGCAGAAAACAGCGATTCTCCTTCTTTGATCAAGACATCTGTGAGACTTATAAAAGACAAAGCCATGTTAGAGTGAGCTACATAATGGCCTTCAGCAATTTTTATAGCCTGAATAACAAGCAAAAACTTTTAAGTAATGAAAACAAATAATCTAAACCACTCTTCGGTAACCGTTTTGTTTCAACAACAAAATAAACATATTTATTCTTTTTCATTCTTTGCAGTGTTGTCTTTGTTTTGCCTTTTTGGTCAGGGCTTAAGTACAGATAACAGAAAACCACTATAGCAATTTTAAGCAGGAAGGCCTGAATACAGGGGACTAAATGCTTCCAAAACATTGGAAGGGCTGGAGGAACGGGCTGTTGTCTCAGACAGCAGAAGAAACTCCCGGCTCCATGAGGATGTTCATTCCTCCTCTGGTTTGGTTTCTCTCTCTCTCTCTCTCTCTCTCTCTCTCTCTCTCTCTCTCTCTTTAAGTTTATTTATTTATTTTGAGAGAGAGAAACAGAGAAACAGTGGGGAAGAGACAGAGAGAGAGGGGGGCAGAGGATCTGAAGCGGGCTCTGTGCTGATAGCAGAAAGCCTGATGTGGGGCTCGAACCAACGAACCATGAGATCATGACCTGAGCCGAAGTCAGAAGGCTAACCGACTGAACCCTCAGATGCCCCTCTGGTTTGGTCTCAATACCACCTTCATGTCCTGCAATCTAAGGTCTAACTTATAAAGTGTACCACCCCCAATTCAATAAAATGAAACATTACACCAAAAGGAAAGGGTAAGCAAAGGAACTTTGTTTCTGTTTGCATAACAAAACAAGGAAGAAATCTGGGTAGCTAGTACAGACCTTATTTCTGCATCTGATCCCAAAGCCCGTAGTTGCTATTTATAACTTTCTTCCACTCTCATCTCCTGTTTTGTTTTTGTTTTTGTTTTTACCATCAGCCAGCACGTCAGCTAGTTATGCTACTTTATCTGATGGGGTAACTTGAATTTTTATTTGTAGGGGTCTGAACCTTTGGTGATCCTGCTTGATTTGCACTGAGGCATCTTCAATAATGAGAGGTGATACTACCATTCTTCCCACTCTTTGGTTTTTAGACTCAGGTCAGCTGACTGGGAGAAGCAGCCCCCATGTATTGGCTACTGGATAGAGCATTGTCTCCTTCTATCACACAGCTCTCTACTCAGAGTGGTGTCTCTTAGCTGATACCATAACCGAGTCTTCAGTAGGTTGTAATACCATTGGAAGGGCTTGTGCTTATAGGTGATGGGATACAAGGCGAGACAAATGAAATCCATAGACAACTTCTCTTTCTGTGGTAGGAACAATATTAAATGGGGCACTGATGGTAAATAAATATGTTCACAGATGGCAATGCTGGGAAAAAAGACAAATCCATGGTCTTATTCTGCTCCCGTTTTCCCAAGCAAATGGATGAACTTATCACCTTCAGAGAAGAGGGATTCCTCAAATTCTCTCCATCTACAAATGTGTGTATGCCTACCCCAATCATTACTACCACCCTCACCCTCAAGTCTCAAATGGTATCAAGCCTCTCCTCCTTTTAAGGGTTAATTTTCTGTCTGCATTCTCCTTCCTTCTTTGGGCCCTTGCTTGAACTTCCGTCCCCTGGATTTTCTGTACCACCTCGTCCACCGGTTTCTTCCCTAATGTTTGCAGTATCAATTGCTGGGGAGACACTTTTTCACACTCATTCGACATTACTGATTCTGGGGTTATCTAAATAGAACACTTTATTGTTTTTATAGATTTGATAAATGCACTTTGTAAAAATTGAAAGCCATACAGAATAATACAAGGAGTAAACATCCCTTGAAATCTCTAACCCAGAGGTAACCACTCTGAACATCCTTCTTGATCCTGTCTCACTATTCAAACACATGTATATTTTATGTCAAGTTTTACATAGAGAAAATTTACATCCCCTTTCTTTCCTGTATAGTCAGTTTTCCTTTCTACACTGAATCATTTCCATCAGGATATATACATACTGTATTTCTCTGATCTTTAAAAAAAAAAAAACCCTCCATTATCCCATTCCAATTTACCTATCATCTTATTACTCCATTCCTATTTACAGAAATATTTCCTGAAATAATGACCATTTCTCACTGTATTGGCTTCCTTTCATCATAAACTCTTCTTCGTCTTTGCGGATTCTTCCCCATCTTCTGAACCTTTAAGTACTGGAATACCCCAGGGATCTGTCTTCAAACCTCTTCTCTTTTCTATCTACACTCACTTCCTGGGCAATCCCATGGAATCTCATGGCTTTAAACATCATCTTTATTTTGTTGACTCACAAATTTGTATCTCCATCCAGTGCCTCTCTGATGATCTCCAAATTCTAAGTTGTCTATTGGACATCTGACAGGCATCTTCAACATCTTACACTCAAACTCAACTCTTGAGTTTCACCCTGCACCTCAAACTTGCTCCTTCTGTAACATTCCCCAATCCTGTTCTTGTAATTGCTCAGGGAAAAGACCTTGAAGTCATCCTTGATACCTCTCTTTTGCTCGCATCTCATATCTAATCCACTAGTAGATCCTGTTGATTCTATTTTCAAAATATAGCGAACTTCCAGATTTCCTGCTCCAAACTACCATCATTTCTCTCTTGGATTATTCCAATATTGTCTTTCCAGTGTTCCCATGTTGTGGGTTGGCTTGTGTCTCCCCATCTAATAATATCCCGCCAAAAGGCATGTTTAAATTCTAGCCCCCAGTACATATGAATGTGATCTTATTTGGAAGTTGGGTCTTTGCAGATGTGATCAAGTTATGATGAGGTCATACTCAATTAGGGTGGGCCCTAATCCACTAAGACTGTTGTTCTTATAAGAAAACAGACACAAGGGAGGGAGAACAGCCCTGCGAAGATTCAGACACACAGGAAGAACATCATTTGATGATGGAGGCACAGATTGGAGTCAAGCAGCTGCAAGCCAAGAAGTGAAAAGGATTGCCAGCCACAATAGAAGCCAATAGAAAGGCATGGAACAGATCATCTGCTGGAGACTTTGAGAGAACATAAACCTGCTGAAACCTTGACTTTGGACTTCAAGTCTCCCAAGCTGTGAGAGAATAAATTTCTGTTGCTTTAAGCCACGTAGTTTGTGGTACTTCCTTATGAAAGGTAAACAAAATGTAGTATATTTTGTTGGCCACTAATGAATGGCATAAATGATTATTGTTTACCACTAACAAATGGTGTATTTATGTGTAGCAAATGGTAGCAATGGAATATTACTCAGAATTAAAAGGAAATGCTGACATATGCTACAACAGGGATAAAGTTGAAAACATTTTGCTAAGTGAAATAAACCGAACACAAAAGGACAACTATTTTATGGTTCCACATATATGAGTTACCTAGAATAAACAAATTCATAAAGACAGAATATAAAGTAGAGGTTATCAAGGACTGTCGGGGAGGGAGGACTGTCGGGGAAGGAGGAATGGGTATAGAATTTCTAGCTGGGATGATGATAAAGCTCTGGAAATACATGGTGATGATGGTTGTACAACACTGTGAATGTACTTAATGCCACTGAATTGTACCCTTAAAATATGGTTAAAAGAAAAATTTTTATGTTCTGTATATTTTACTATAGTTGTTAGAAATGCATAGAAAAAAAAAGGTGGTTATTCCCACATGTGAAGGGAAAAGGAAATACCAAAACCCAACACAAACCAAACCAAACAAAAACCAAAAACAAAACCCAAAAAACATAAAATCTCCAAAGCTTCAATTCACTCAGAGCCCAAGTCTTTACCGTAGCCTACAAGACCTTAAGGGATTTGGCTCCCAACTATCTGTTTGACCTAATGCTCCTCCCTGAAACATTCCTCCATCACACTGGCATCCTTCTATTTCTCCAACACACAGAACATTCTAGTCTCAGGGCCTTTGCACTTGCTGATCCCTCTCCTTTGAATCTTACTCCCCCACCCGACTTCCATCTTCAACCCCTATCTACGTAGCTCTCTCTTTCCCTTCCTTCAGATCTCTGATTAAAAATTACCTTATCAGTAAGGCCCTTCCTGACTACTCTACATAAAATCATACAACAGTCTTTCTATACTTTACTCTGTTTTATTTTTCTCCCTAAATCTATCCTCATCTAACCTACTGCACACTGGTTAATTTGTTTATTGTCTATATCCTCCCATATGACAGCACATTCCATTAGGTGAAGGACTTTGTTTTATTCACTGCTCTGTTTAGAACAGTGTCTAGAACAATGCCCAGTAAGTAGTAGCTGTTCAATAAATATTTTGCTGAATGAATGAATATTTTATTTTTTATTTTTTTATTTAAAAAAATTTTTAATTATTTATTCTTGAGAGAGAGAGAGAGAGAGAGAGAGAGAGAGAGAGAGAGAATATGTGAGCAGGGAAGGGGCAGAGAGAGAGGGAGACACAGAATCTGAATCAGGTTCCAGGCTCTGAGCTGTCAGCAGAGAGCCCAACGTGGGGCTCAAACCCCTCACAGAAACTGTGAGATCATGACCTGAGCTGAAGTTGGATGCTTAACCGACTGAGCCACCCAGGTGCCCCTATTTATTTTTTAAGTTTACTTATTTATTTATTTTGAGACAGAGAGAGAGAATGAATGGGGAAGGGGCAGATAGAGAGGGAGAGAGAGGATCTCAAACAGTCTCTGCACTGTCAGTTCAGTGCCTGATGTGGGGCCCGAACTTACAAACCATGAGATCATGACCTGAGCTGAAACCAAGGGTCAAATGCTTAACTGACTGAGCCACCCAGGCACCCCATGAATGAAAGAATATTTTAAATGCTCTTTTGTAACTTGTAAAATACCCTCCTTGCTCCTTAAAAAAATATTCATGGTGTATTTAACCAAAATTGTGTTAAAATAAAGTATTTCTAGAAATTACTGAATTGAGTCATTTGAAACTTCATTTGTAAATTCTTTATGTTAGTTTTTTGTTTGTTTGTTTGTTTGTTTGTTTGTTTGTTTTGGCTTTTGTTTTTGGTTTCTTGAGAGGGGTGTTTAGTGCTTTGGCACTCATGTTCTAAATAGATATTTTTGAGGTGTAGAAACTTTCGGGAAATGATGTGGACCCTTTCTTCAGAAAAATATTCAAAAAACACGCCAGGTTTTACTTGTGATTTTATGGGGGTCATGAACCATCTGAAGTCCATCTATTGAACCCACAGTAGGTCTAAAAGTCTATCACATTTTAAAAGTGCAATGGGTCACATATAATTTAGGGTCTGGGTTGTACTAAGAACATGGTCTTTATTCCTGTGACACCTTTGTTCATTCAGCTTCAATGGGAGGTGTAGCTCAAGATTTGATCCCTCTTCAGGTCAGATCCTTACCTTTCAGCATGATCACCAGTCTCCTTTGCTCAAGCAACAGTTTGACTTTATATTTATCACACATAATTCTAAGTTTTAGAACAGTTACTTTGTGGTAAGTATAACTGTTCCCAAACTTAGAATTAGATGTGATAAATATAAAGTGTTCAGATTCAGCACTTATGAATTTCTAGATAAATTGCTGAGTATACTATTAAGTTCTCACTCCAGGTTTTTCTATAACATGTACACAGAATAAATGCAACTTAAGATATATGAAAACAAAATGCTGTTCGCTGCTCAGACTTCTGCAGCCCTTCATGTCATCAAAGTCACTTTTTCTGAGGTTACCAGTGACTCTTTAATTGCTAAACCCAATTGGCCTAGAAGTCATTCTACTCAACTTCTCTGTAACATTGGACATTGTTGATCACTGCTGCCCTTATGAGACTTTCATCTTCTTTATGGCTTCTTTGATTATGGTGCTGCCCACTCTGGCCACACCCCAGCCTCCTGCTTTGTTTCATCTTCTTTATCAGACTAACATCAGGATGCTCCCTTGGACCCCTTTCCATTTCAGCGTATGCTCCCTCCATAGGCAGATTTATCAGGACTTACTTTTCACTTAAATATGAATGGCTCCCCCTAGTCTTCAGCTCTTCTGTTTCTTTTCAGAGCCCTAGATCATATTGCCAATTGGAGTACTGCATGTCTCATAGACTCCTAACTATTTAACACAACCAGGAATCCCCCAAACGCACCCACCACTTCCATTCCTTATCTCAGTTCATGGCAACATCATCCATTTACTCATTAGAGTTAGAATCCCATGTTATACCTCCTTCTGTCCATTACTATGATGGGCAACAATAGCATAATGTAGTGGTCAAGAACAAGGACTCTGGAGCTGGATTGCCAGGGTTCAAACCCAGCTCTACCATTTACTAGCTAGGTGATTTTGAGCAAGATTCTTTTTTTTTTTTAATGCTTATTTATTTATTTTGAAAGAGAGAGAGAGAATCCCAAGCAAGCCCCAACGTGGGGCTCGAACTCACGAACCATTGAGATCAAAACCTGAACCAAAGTCAAGAATTGGAGCCCAACTGACTGAGCTACCTCGACGCCCCTGAGCAAGATTCTTAAGTATTCTGTCTCAGTTTACTCATCTGTAAAATGAGTATAATGACAGTGGTTACCTCCTGGGGTCCTTGTGAGTACTAAATAACTTTGTATTTGTAAAGTATTTAAAACAGCATCTGGCACAGAGAAAGTGCTATATAGGTCCTTCTTAGTATATTGGTCTCTGATTTGTCCTCATTCTAGTCCACCCTTCATACTGCTGACAGAGGCTTTTTAGGGGCTGCTGATTATCGAATGGTCAACCAGTCATTGTGCTAAGCCCTTTATATGCAGAACTCATTTGATCCCCATAACCTGAGGTGTTATTATCCCCATTTGAGAGATGAAGAAACTGAGGCATTAGGAGCTAGTGTACTTTGCCTAAGGTCACGCCTATTAAAAATGCCAGAGTTGGGGTGTCTGGGTGTCTCAGTTAAGTGTCTGACTCTTGGTTTCAGCTCAGGTCGTGATCTCATGGTTAGTGAGGGCTCTGCGCAGACAGCACGGGGCCTGCTTGGGACTCTCTCTCAAAATAAATAAATAAACATCAAAAAAATACCAGAGTTGGTATTTTGATTTAGGTCTATTTCCTGATCTAGTGTTCTAAACTAGGAATCTACTACTGCTTTCCTAAGCCACAGCTAGTCACTTAACTGCTTCAGTATCTTCAAAGACCCACATCATGCCTCTGTCGTCATCATGTATTCCTTCACAGTCTTGTTCCAACTTAATTTTATTTCCTGCACCTTCCTTCCATGAAAATTGCCCTTTCATTCCTCTTCTGCCTCTCTCTTCCTTGTTACCTCCCTTCTTTCCTTTCTTTGTTCCTCTAACATTTATGGAATACTTAAATGCCAGGTGCCGTGCTAAACTGGAGAAAACAAGAGAAATGAACAATTTGTCTTCAAGGAGCTCATAGTCTGACACAAATTACCATTGACTACACAGTGAGGGGATTGCTCCAGGGCGATGTGGGAGCCAGACTGTGGAAAGAAGGGAAGGGACCAGGGAGAGTTTCTCTGAAGAGTGGACATTTAGCTGCCTTAAAGGATATTCCAGTCAGACAACTTTTTGACTTTTTTTAACAATCTTGACTTCTCTTTGCTTTCTGCCTTTGAGATCTTTGGAGTGTCTTTCTCTCTGTCATAGTTGTTTGAATATGTTTCAAAGGCACCTTCTCTGGAATGTCATCCTTTCCTTCCCAGTCAGTTGCATGTTTGTTTCCTTGTACATACCTCAAATTCAGCATGTATCACACTAGAGTCTAGCTCTTGGTCTGTTTGCTTCTCTCTCTGACCAGACTGTGATGTCCTTGAAAAAAAAAAAAAAAAAGACAGTCTTACTAATTTTTTTTTGTTGTTGTTTTTCAGTGGGCTCCATTCCCATTGTAAAACTTGAATTCATGACCCCAAGATCGAGTTGCATGCTCTATCAACTGAGCCAGCCAGGCGCCCCTATTTTTGAACTGCCCTTCATTCCCAAAGTGGCATGACCAGCATATCATAGTACTCAGTATAGTTTTGTTAAATGAAGACTTATTTGCCTATTTACAACAGAAAGGGTAAGCGAGGGGCCCTTCTGATTCAGAATAAAGTTACTCAGGCTATTATTTATAGAATCTAGCACAGAGCTCTGCAGAAGGTACCTGTTCAATAAATATTAAGAATTTGATGTTTCTGGCGGTGAAACACCTGAAGCAATGCAGAATAAGGAAACATTAAATCTACTTCTGTAATAAATGAAGATTTTCATATCTAACTGAGTGCCGGAGCTCTGGATCAGGCATGAGAAATACTAACAATTGTTAGTTATAGAGCTAGTATTGAGGATTTCCATTCTTTCCTGGGTCAGGCCCTGGATCCAGAATCTTATGTACAGTGAAGACAGCAAAGTATGGCGCTGTTGAGAGCAGGATGCATGGTCAACGGGAGTTGCTGCCAAGAATGTACATTCTAGTTCATACCTGGCTAAGGGCCCAGCATTCTATTTTGTACTTGCTCCTGGTTCCATCTTGCTAGGTGCATCATGCAGCCATTTTCTCTCTGTGGTTCTGTCTCTTTACTGGGGTCATAGTCTTCTCTTTACCTATCTGTTTCTCCTAGGAATGTTAACCTCCAGTAGAGGGGGATTGTTATGGTGGGGAGAGGAGTATGATGTTGAGGTGGGAGGAGTCCTCACTCCTTTTTTTTTTTCCTTCTTAGCATGACTACCCTTTTACCAGTGGTTGAAACTTTTGTACCAGAGTTAGAAAGACTCATAGCCTATGCCTACTTTCCATCATGTCTAATCTCTCTCCAGAGAAAATGATTGCAGAACGCCTACTGGCATGAGTCAAGAGGAAGGGAAAGGGGAAAGGAGAGAGAAACAAACAAACAAACAAACAAACAACCCAACAGCAAAGATTGATATCTTGGAATACTGTCCTGGTCACAGTAGTCCCTGGTCTCTTTGGGTCTCATCAAAATCGTGGGAATTAAAGGACAGCAGAGTACATGTAAGGGGTTTAGAACAGTGTTTGGAATGCACACAGTGAGTGCTTCATTAATGCTAGCTGTTATTATCCAAGGCTTCTTCACTCAGGGAAGATCTTTGGTTTCTGTCCCAAATCAGATCCTCTAGGACAAGCACTCCCACACTCAAAAGGAGCTCCAAACTCTGTGAGCGTTATATTCTCCATGCTTCCTTAGGACAGTTCAGGCTCCATGCCCATTCATTTGTGGTCATCCTGGGGGTGGGGCTGCCACGGTACCCCTAGGGGATTCTCTTTCCTCCCAATATTGGTTTTCCTCTCAACCTCACTCGGAATCCCCAGGAAGTCACAGGTCCAGGTAGTACTCTTCTCTGGCTACATCCCTCCCCAGTACTGGTTTGGGTTCAGGTGTTGTTATTGACCTTTCTGGTAGCCCTGGGACTAGGTAATTGCATTGCAATTCATAAGCAGCGTGCAATTTTTGACACTGACGTCTGTAATTAAATTCAACAAGCATTTATTGAGCACCTAGAGCATGTAAAATACAGTTCTTTTAAATACATTTGGTCCTTAACTATTTAGCCTGTTTTACTCACTCAATTTGGATTAATGTTGATCCATCCTTAAGAGTTTTATGAAGAACAAATATTAAAATGAAAAACTGCACAATTCTTTGCAAAGACAAACGTCTTGTGTGAATTATTTTTTCTACGTGTTAATATTAATTGCAATAACAAAACTACCGCTTTCCAGGCAGGCGGTAGAGAGCAGCTGTAAGGCCAACGGGAGTCAGACGGAAGAGGTCAGGGGAGGTGCCTCCAGCACGTCCGGCCCAGAAGGGGAGGAGCCTCGAGGAATGTCCCCCCCAAACCCCGCCCCCTATCCCTCCCTCTTCGTTGGTGCGGCGTAGGCGGTTACCATGGCGATGACGTCTAGAGGGCGGGACGGGGCGGGGCTATGGAGAGGAGGAGGAAGATGGCGGGAGGGCGGCTCTGAGGAGACCTCGGCGGCGGCGGAGGAGGAGAGAAGCGCAGCGCCGTGCCGCGCCGGGGCCCATGTGGGGAGGAGTCGGAGTCGCTGTTGCCGCCGCCGCCGCCGCCAGTAACTGCTGGACCGGAGTGGGAGTGAGGGGGAAACGGCAGGATGAAGTTCGCCGAGCACCTCTCCGCGCACATCACTCCCGAGTGGAGGAAGCAGTACATCCAGTATGAGGTACCGGCAGCAGCTGGGGTGTGGGAGGACTCGGAGGGGCCACCATCTCGCCAGTGCGGACCTCCGCTGCCGCCTTCCGCTCCTGCTGCCTCCCCGCGCCTGGGCGGACTTTGACCTGGTGCCGCGGGGAGCCACTGCGGCATCCCCGCCGCGGCTGCCCCGCTCTGGGCCCCGCTGACCTTCCCCTCCCCCGCAGCCCCGCTGCCGCCGGGGTAACGGATATGCAGGCGGCGGGCCGGGAGGGAGGGCACAGCTCCGCCGGGGCTGGGGAATAGTGGTGGGAGGGCGAGCCGCAGGTGGGGGAGTAGTGGTGGGAGGGCAGCCCGGGGTCGCGGCGGTTCCGCGCTAATCCCCTCCTCCCCACTCACTCTGACCTCTCGTCCCCACCCTGGGCGAGCGCCCCCTCGCCAAGGTTAGGTTTTGTTTCTCTCTGCTCACCTCTCACCAAGGAATCCTCTTCCGAGATAAGCCCCGTTAGCGATTTTCTTCATTCCACAGAGCCCTTCCGCTTTTCCCCACTTGCCCACTGTTGACAAAGGCTTTGTAACAGGGTTGAAATTTGATTTAAATGTATATCACATATGCAGTGGTTACTGTATGCAAACGTATTGTAATCATCTATTCTGTTTTGATAATAAGACGGTGACGGTCTTTTTACTGATTGCATGAAGTATACAAAGTAATCACATCTCTGGTTTTGACTGTCCTGTTGTTTTGGAATGGAGTGAAGGAGGAAGAGGAAGAAGGGAAGAGAAGAGAATAATTAAATTTTTCAGGTTTTCTTTTCTAAAATTTGGTTAGCCAGGGAGAAAAGTACTGTATTGTAAACAATGTACTTTTAAAACATACCTGTGTATTGTAGATATCATGGCCCCCTTCCCCCCTAACTGCTGTGATAACAGCTTGGAGGGTATTCAGTAGGTACTGATGAGGAACCTTACATTAATATAGGAACGAGTAAGGATAATGAACCCATGTATATTTTCAGAAGGCAAGATACCTAAAGAGCTTTGAGGCACTGCAATAGGTTATTCTCAGTAACTGGCAATTCAGCTCCTGGATAGAGAAAGAAAGACTTATCTGTAACCTCCAGGAATTCACATCTATGTATGTGCAGGAACAAAGAGTATAAAATCAATACGAACTCAAATATGTTAGCTACATTTTATGAATTAAAATGTTTTAGTTGTCTATGTCTATTTAAGTTCAGTGATAGGATGTTTAGGCAATTGCACAAGTTTATTTTTCATAAAGCAGTTGTAATAATTGGGGAAGACAGGGAAAGAGGTGTAAGTAAACAGAACCTTGAAGATTGTAAAATAAATTCACCTTGTAACATACAGTATTTGATTATTGCCAGAAATGAAACACCCAGAATTATTAATGCTTTCTTTCACTTAATTTTCTTTAGTGTTTTGTGGCTACATTTTGTAAGAATAAAATAAGGGACTAGCTTTTCAGCCTGTGGAGTTTTTGATTTATTGTTTCCAATAACACTCGGTCAGTTTTAAAACCTTGGCTAGAGTCCAGATGATGGTTTTTATTGAAAGGAGGGCATTGGTCTTTCATATTGTAGTAGTAATTTTCAGCACCACTGCCAGTTCTTCACAGAGGCATAGGAAAAGCATGCTGAAGCAACATCTTCTACTTGTTATATAGTAGTATGTATGGAATGCTCGATTTGGGCAAAAGTAATAGTGGCTAGTTGTATGCTGTGGTTAATTTTAAGTATTACAGCACTTTCATAGAATTGTATTAATTTGGAGTAGCTGAGGCTGGAAGGGGAAACATAAGATTTAGTTTGAAAATGCAATTACCTCTTGATTTGTAATGTCAGCTTTGTGGCTGGAGTGACCACAGTAATTCTGGGACTCCTCATTCATATACTCCCTTTGGACACTAGCCCCAATTGGGTTACTCTAGGTTGGTTACAGACGGACAGAATTCCTGAGCACATGTGTGACTGCATTATCTTTCCTGGGGCAATTATAAGGTGTTAAAAATTTTTGCATTTATTGTGGCTAATTGAAATTTTATTCTGCAGAGTCCCTACTACCTAACTCCTGTCCCAGATGAACTCATTGTTTGGTAGGCACAATTAAATAAGGGGCACTTTTCTTTGTGAATTGGAGCCATTAAAAAGATTTCTTTATAGGGTTGGGATTTGTGTTGCTCTATTGTTTCTCAAGAGCTGGTGCTGTTCCTTTGAAAATATTTAAAGAGGCATAAATAAGAGTTTTCAGAGTCTGGGCATTTTGGCAACTTAAAAACTTTGGGGAAAAATGACATCCTAAAAGATGTTAGCTGTTGCTGGAGAAAAGAATCTTCTTATAATGCAGCAACACGTACTTTCTGACACATGAAGATTATGCTCATGAAACACTGTTCATGCAATAGACACTTGAATTTGTTTTTCAAGCACTAGTGGTGAAATTCTAGGGTATTACCCCCGATGTCTAGACTAGGGTGCTTTCTAGTGCTGTGGACCATGATGAACTGTTGAGCTTCTTTGGTTTTTATGTCATTTCACTACATTAAATTTTATTTGAGATAAGCAGAGCATTAGATAGAAACTGAAAATTTTGTTTTACATCTATAATTATGTGTATTATTGTGTATACATGGCCACACAATAAATGCTAGTTATTGTATATGTTAGCCATGAGACCCTGGGGACAATCTTTTTATCTTTCCAGGGCTCTTTCCTTTTCCATAAGATAAGAATATATAGGGCCAGAGAGCTTTTCAAGGTCCATTGTGATTCATAGGTTTTTGTTTGTTTAAGAGACAGTGTGCCAGTGGGGAGGGGGGCAGAGGAAGAGGGACAGGGAGAGAGAGAGAAAATCTTAAGCTTAGAAAATCTCCATTCTTAGCACGGAGCCTGATGCTGGATCATGACCTGAGCCAAAATCAAGAATGGGACCCTCAACTGACTGAGCCACTCAGGCACCCTGTTCATAGGTTTTTTTTTTTTTTTTTT
>NW_024412426.1:7665117-7693079 GCF_014898765.1 Herpailurus yagouaroundi
AGAGAGAGAGAGAGAGAGAGAGAGAGAGAGAGAGAGAGAGGATCGCAGGCAGGCTCTCTGCTGCCAGCGCAGAGCCTAGTGTGGGGCTCAAACTCACAACCGTGAGATCATGACCTGAGTCAAGATCAAGAGTCAGACGCTTAATCAGCTGAGCCACTCAGGCGCCCCCATAGTTTTTGATTTAACTTTTAATGGTTTTTGCTTTTTGGAATGTTAAAATTGTTATTAGTGTTATTACTCATAAATAACCTAAAAATTATTAGAATTTCTAATTCAGAAATAAATTGTGGGGTTCATAAACTCAATCTTCGTAGGCAGAATAATAAAGCATAAAAGAGAGCAATAAGAAGAAACCATATAAAGAAAATCTGTTTGATCCACTTGTGAATAGCTTTTACAGAGAATAAACACAAATGAGCAGAGACCATCCCTGTTTCCAGTAATCTATTTGAGTGTAAATCTTGCCATAGAAAATAGAACATCAATAAATCTTTATAAGAGCACTTTAAAAAAATTTAGAATCAGTGATTGCAATTTTAGAGCTCTGTAATTGATTAATCAAAATTAACAGACCAGTTTCAACCACATAGACTAGTATGACCATGTTAATATTTTACAGAATATTAGCAAAAGAAGCAAATATATTTGGTGCCTTCGGCTGCTGACTTGTGTTTTCATCCCTAGGGTCCTGTGCTGCTTTGGTTTCTCAGGAATGGTTTTTTTCAGTGTATACTGGAGTTGAATAGGTTCCTAAAATAATGAGGTATCTAAATTTCAGGATTTTAGAGTTTCAGGGGAATTTGAACACTATCTACTTCCTCTTTTTTTCAGACAAAGAAACAAACGTCCAGAGAGGTTAAGTCATCTGTCTAGGATCACATATAGATAGCTAGCCTCTTGAGCATAGATGTGTAAGCATTGGGAGTCAGGTCACCCTAGATGTGTGACCCTGATGAAATTACTTCCTCTTTCTGGGTTTTAGGTTCTTTGTAAGGTGAGAGAACTGGTCTTAATGGTTTCTAAACTCGCAGGGCTATATTTTCTGAGGACGCATCTAGCTTTAAATTTCTATTTTTTTTAATGGCTTAATTATATTTGATATATGAAGAAGATAGAACTTAAATTTAGGACTATTATTAAATTAAAGTTCTTTCAGAAAATTTTGATGAGATTTTAATTTGGGAGTGGAAAACTGACCCACTGAAACTTTTATTTAACTTAAATAAATAAAAGGGATAGTCATTGATTAATTTTTTTGCAGGATTTGGAAAAGGAAAGATTCTGCATAAACTGTACATCCCTATCTTCAATTGTAAGAAAACATTGCCCTGACATTATTGTGATTTTCATTTATAGAACTATCCCATGAGAACACTTGTGTTGCAGGCTTCAATTTCCCAAAGGTATTATGTTGATTAGTTAGGGTTAACTTGTCTTGCTAGAACTTGTTTGAAATTTCCAGTTTGGCCACCCGATGGGGCACAAACCACTTTTTCTTTCGGGCACTTCTGCAAATGAAAGTATGGTATAGCGTATTTAAGATAACACTTGTAAATGATTGTGTACATAAGATGCCTGGCATTTACCAATGTTTCTTAAATGAGTGAATGAATGTTGTATAAGAGAGGAACCTGTTACTATTCTTTATTATATTTGTATAATAAAGTGTGTTAGGATGAGTATCCTGGAAAGATTATACTTGTCCATCCATCCCTCAAGGTTGGTTTTGGATCAGCTTTTGGATGAAGGCCCAGATCATAAGAACCTAAGAATCTTATTTGACCTGGGGTGACCATGGAAAGTTAGTCCTGGCTTCAAATCCAGTCCTAATCTGGAAAGCATTTGAGAGACTGATTGAGTTGTGCTGGCTAGGGGTTTTAAGTATATTCGTGCCATGGCCCCCAAAGGAGAGTACCCAAAACTCCCATTGAGTAAGAGAAGATAATATTAGAACTGTTAGTTATATTCATTTTTATGCATAAGACAAAATTTTACTAATATTTAATAAATGGGTGAGTTTGATGGCCTTGTTAGGAGGTGTTCTGAGAAAAAGAGAAGGATTGCTAATAGGTTTCTTACTTGTGTGTTCACTTTAAGCAAATAGCAATTATTCTAGTTTATGGTTATGTAGAATTTACAGGTGTTACCTAGTTTCGACTAAACTAACTCTTATAAAATGGATAGGACTTAAAAAGACTCCTGTAGGGGTGCCTGGGTAGCTCAGTTGGTTAAGCCTCTGACTCTTGATTTTGGCTCAGATCGTGATCTCATGGTTCATGAGTTTAAGCTCCGCATCTGGCTCTGTGCTGAGAGCCTGGAGCCTGCTTGGGATCCTCTTTCTTCCTCTTCTTTCTGCCCCTACCTTACTTGCTCTCTCTCTCTCTCTCTCTCTCTCTCTCTCAAAGTTAATAAATAAACTTGAAAAAAAAAAAAAAAGACTTCTGTAAAGAACCTCAACAGTAATACCACTAAAGCAAGCACATGTGAACAAAAAAGTGGCAGAGCTGACAATTCTACTTCTAGTACTAGCTTTTGGTAAGCCAAATTACAGACAAAAACAATCATACTTCTAATAGATCTGACAAGAAGTTTGCCCCCCCCCAATTCAAAATAATTAGGATAATTCTTTGAAATAAGATTTTTTTTCAAAACTTTATTTAGAGAGAGAGAGCGCAGGAAGGACAGAGAGAGAGGGAGAGAAAGAGAATCCCAAGCAGGCTCCACACTATCAGTCCAGGGCCTGACTCAGGGCTCAATCTCACAAACTCTGAGATCATGACCTGAGCTGAAACCAAGAGTCCAACACTTGATCGGCTGAGCCACACAGGCACACCTGAAGTAAGTTCACTGTCTTCCATAGTGAACTTCACCATAAACATATACTATGTGTTAAGAATATTGAGCCTTTGTGGTTTGTTTTTCAATTTATAACCATTATAATTAAGTTTCATAATCAACTAATTCCTGAAGTTTAAGCTAGACCTTTGAAATACTATATCACAAAATGTTAAGCTTAGATTTTTAAAAATAATGAAGCTTTTCAGGTATGTTGTTTTCTAAAAGTATTGCTATTGATAATCTCTTAGGTTGAAAATATTTTTGTACTATTTATGAATGAAAGATAAAAATTGTTTATCATTGTCTCATCTTTTAGAAACTATTTAGGGGCACCTGGGTGGCTCGGTGGATTGAGTGTCTGCCTTCGGCTCAGGTCATGATCTTGCCATTCCCGAGATTGAGCCCTGTGTCAGACTCTTTGCTGACAGCTCAGAGCCTGGAGCCTGTTTCAGATTCTGTGTCTCCCTCTCTCTCTCTGCCCCTCCCTTGCTCACACTGTCTCTCTTTCTCTCAAAAATAAATGAATATTAAAAAAAATTTTTTTTTAAAGAAACTGTTTAAAAAATTCTGTTTTATTATGTACACAGTTGTAGAAGGATATAACTTATCAATAAATATACATATACTGGAGGAGGTACATAGTAAGCTATTGTTTTTGTTTTTGATAGTGATATGATATTTAAAAAAGGTTTAGAAGACTTTGTTCAAGTTGTGCAGCTTAACCAAAGCTGGTTTGTGGATTGCCTGGTATTGAACTAGTCTTTGCAATTGAGAGCAGTGTCAAAATTCACTAGGGTTCTTACCCAGTTGTATTTGCCTTTTCACGTATTCCTTTTACCTAGTAAATGCTGAAGGAAGCCAAGTAGACAAAGCTCATGAACAAATGCCTTAAATTATCCATTCATTCCAACAGCTGTTTATAGGGGTTCTACTATTTGCTGTAGGCTGATAGATTTGTCCTGAAACTCAAGCTCTTTCATTATCTTAAAAATAGAAAAGATGGGGTGCCTGTGTGGCTCTGTTGTTAAACATGTCCCTCTTGATTTTGGCTTAGGTCACAATCTGACAGTTCATGAGATCGAGCTCCAAGTTAGGCTCTGTGCTGGCAGTGTGGAGCCTGCTTGGGTTTCTCTTTCTGCCTCTCTCTCTGCACCTCCCCCTCTCCCCCAGTAGATAAATATTAAAAAAAAAAAAAAATAGAAAAAACAATAGTATTTTTTGTTTTTGTTTCATTTTTAAATGCTTATTTTTTTTTTGAGAGAGGGCACGTGCGCATGTGAGCAAATGGGGGGGGGGTACAGAGAGAGAGGGAGACACAGACTCTGAAGTAGGCTCCAGTCTCTGTGCTGTCATGACAGCACAGAGCCTGATGTGGAGCTTGAACTCAGGGACCACGTGATTATGACCTAGATAAAGTCAGATGCTTAACTGAACCACCCAGGCACCTCTGGTTTTGGCTTTGTATTTCAGTCAGCGCAGTGTTTCAGAATTAAAAATGGTATAGAAAGAAAAGATTGCAGATTGAGGACTTGGAACATTGTTATAAATTTGGGTCACTTGTAAATGACTAAGAGACTTTCTCCTTAGCTTTTTGAACTTTTGAACTTTTTTTGTTCAAATACCTTTCCATCTAATTTGTTTCTAGGAACAGATTTAGTTACCCATTCCCATCATCATGCAGGTATGGTGTCTATAGGGGCTGATCAGAAAATTCTTAAAAAGTTGTTCATTTATTAGAGGTCAGGGGAAAGTATAATTAACCTGCTGTAAGCATAACTTACAACTTCATAGTCTGTAACAAGAGGACAATATGTTAATTAAGCAAATATAGTCTCTTATTCATTGAGGGTGACCTGCAGTATTTACAAAGACTGAGGACTAGGAATGTGGAGATATAAGTCCTTAGACATAGTTCTGTCTGTTCATAAATGATGAGAGAACAAGAGATTGTTTTGAAAATTGAAGGGCTGTAATGTAATCATTCAGTAAAGTGGGACGTTTTTAGATTACTGTGTGACTTACTTAGGCTAAATTGGTCAAGTTGTAATTCACAGAGTAATGCATGTGCTTTGTAGGCTTTTTCTGTACCTTAGAGCAGTGGTTCTTAAACCTTTTGGTCTTGGAACCATTTGAAACTCCTAAAAATTATTGAGGATTCTAGTGTCTACTGATACATGTTGTATTACAAATTAAAACTGAGAAATGCTTGGGGCGCCTGGGTGGCGCTGTCGGTTAAGCGTCCGACTTCAGCCAGGTCACGATCTCGCGGTCCGGGAGTTCGAGCCCCGCGTCAGGCTCTGGGCTGATGGCTCAGAGCCTGGAGCCTGTTTCCGATTCTGTGTCTCCCTCTCTCTCTCTGCCCCTCCCCCGTTCATGCTCTGTCTCTCTCTGTCCCAAAAATAAATAAACGTTGAAAAAAAAAATTAAAAAAAAAAAAAAAACTGAGAAATGCTTAAAACACAGGAGTGTAACAAGCACACCTTCTACTAGAGACATGTTATCACACTTCATGCAGCCTCTGGAAAACTCCACTGTTTACTTGTGAAAGAATGAGAATGAAAAAAACAAGTGAAGTTTTGTAGTGTTATTAAAAAAAGAATTTGGATCTTTTGAGCTCCCTGAAAGGGTTCGTTCGTTCGTTCGTTCGTTCCTTCCTTCCTTCCTTCCTTCCTTCCTTTCTTTCTCTCTCTTTCTCTCTCTTTCTTCCTCATTTTCTTTCTCTTTGCTTTTTTTTTCTTTTCTTTTTTTCTTTTTAGAGAGAGAGCATGCATGTGTGCAAGCATACGAGCAGGGGAAGGGCGTGGGAGAGGGAGAGAGAGAATCTGAAGCAGGCTCCACGCCCAGTGCGGAGCTGATCTTACCAGTGTGAGATCATGACCTGAGCTGAAATCAAAAGTTGGACGCTTAACTGATGGAGCCACCCAGGCACCCCCCCTTTTTTTTTTTTTTAATATTTCTGAGTTTATTTACTTAAGCAATCTCTACACCTAATAATGGGGCTCAAACTCATGACCCCAAGGCAAGAGTTGCGTGGTCTTCTGAATGAGCCAGCCAGGCACCCCTCCCTGAAAGGGTTTCTGAGAGTTACTGCCTTAGAACACAGGACTCCTTTCAGAAGGTTCAAAGATGGCCTGAGAAAAAGTTCTCCAGTTTTAGGAAGCACGTAGGGGAATAGGGAATCTCTTGGATGAGAATTCTCAGGTATTTCCCCCACTGCAAAGGATGTAAGGGGGGAAAAAGTTGGCTTCTTGGGGATTCCCAATTCCGTTCTCTTTTCTTTGAATTGAATTAGTTGATATGTGGTCTGCTTGTCATTAAGGAGAATGGAATTGACATTTAACGAGCAGTTAGGAACCCAGTGTCAGCTGCTTTACATAGAATAATCTCATTTAATCTTCACAATTTTGCAAGGTAGATGATTTATTATTTTTATTTTAGATTAATCATTTGTTCATGGCTACATACCTAGCAAGTAGCAGACCGAGTAGGATTTGAAATTGAATCTGTCATACATTAGAACTCTTGCTTTTTAAAAAAAATTTATTTGAGAGAGAGAGAGAGAAAGAGAGAGGGAGAGGGGCTAAGGGAGAGAGAGAAAGAAAATTTTAAGCGTGGTGGAGCCTGACACAGGGCCTGATCCCATGACCCTTGCATCACGTCCTGAGCCGAAATCAAGAGTGGGACACTCAACTGACCGAGCCACTCAGGCCCTCCTAGAGCTCTTGCTTTTATACAGGAATTGTAAGTAACAACAGATGTTATTTTTTGCGTGCTTACTGTATTAGGCACTATGTTAAGTACTTTAAAAACATTTTCTCTTTATTAGCAAGCCGTTAAGGTAGGTTGTCAGCTCTGTTTATAGATTGGGGAAATTGAGTCTTAGAGCCATTGAGTAATTGATTATGTTGATACTGCTAATTGTGGATAACCTTCTTTTAATTCTTATTACTACCTTTGGAAAAATAAATAAGTTCCTTTATTTATACATATATAGAGTTTGATGTGGTCTGACCTATTCTTGAGCATCTGCTAAAGTAATGGCTGGTCTACTTTCAGTCCTAGGTCTCAGTCTGCATGTTTTGGAGGTAGTAGAGTGTGGTCTGGAGGCCAGAGTTAATTTATATTTTCCTCAAGATTATCAGGGTAACTATTATTAGATAGGCAGCTGGTAAATAGAGGACCTTATGAAGATGAGGCCATAAGAAAAAGATAAGATATTAGTAATAAGAGTAAAAAGAGGAAGGTAAAGTGGGCATAGCTGTTGTATGCTGCCGTTGTGGCATTTGGCTTCTAGATGATAGATCATGGAATGTTAATTATCCCCGTAAGGAATTTCTGAGATTATTTAGCCCAATTCCCTTTTTTACTTAATGGGAAATGAGGTTTAGAGAGGTTAAGTGATTCAGGGTTACATGACTTGGTTAGTGGCTGAGTTAACACAATTACCCTGATTCACTTTATTGCTTATTATTTTGCCTTGTATGCTAGTATGTTCAAAATGCATAGAGAACAAACTCTAAACCATACTGCCTAACTCATATTCCAGCTCCACAGTTTACTAGATGAGAGACCTCAGGCAAGTCACTTAACCACTCTGTGCTTCAGTTTCCTCATCTGTAAAATAGGGATAATAATAGTAGTTCTAGGTCTTTGGGACCTCCTCTTTGGGAGGATTAAAGGAGTTAAAATATAGAAAGTGCTTAGAACAATGCCTGGCACATAGTAAGAGCTATATATTTGTTATAAAAATTATTTCTCCTGTAGAGAGCTCAATGGTATTAATGTTGTATAAACTGAGCCTTAAAATTTGTCACTCTGGGCTTGCCCAATTCAAGTTTTCTTGGAAAATGGCTTTGTTGATTTTAGCCATTACTTCTGTTATCTGTGATATTTATATCAATAATTAATGAATGAATTAATGTTAAATATTAATATTTATATTAAAAATGGTCCTTAACCTTTTTATATATAGTAATAAAACCACCTAAGAACACTTATGCGGTTTTGAAATAAATTCCCTGTTCACTTGTAAATTAGACATTATTTAAGTTATAGACTATTTTTTTTTTTTTTTTTAGTTGAGGTGAAATTCACATGTGTATTCTTAAGTATAACCAAATAGCTTGAGTGAATTGTTGGGAGTTTTTAGTGGATATCTACTTTTAGTTGTTTTCAGTTTTTTAATGAAAATTTAATTTCTAATACTAGAATTGGTTTTAGAGTTGAGAAAGACCTTCTCAACCTCTCTGTTTTATAGATGAATAAATTGAGGTAGAGAGGCCGAGATTATGTGGTCAGAGTCTTGAAACTAGCTGATAGGAGAGCCTGGGATAAGAATATTGGCTTCCTGCTCACCAATGTACATTGCTGAGGCGTATCACTGCTGTATAAACATTTAATTTTTTTTTTAATTTTTGAGAGAGAGCATGAGCAGGGGTGGGGCAGAGGGAAAGGGAGAGAGAATCTCAAGCAGGCTCCACATGGGGGGTAATCTAGGCAGACAGAATAATACTAGGCAAAGGCATAAATAGGTAGAAGTATCTAAGCATATTAATGAAATCTGGTTTAGTGGATATGTTGGAGAACTAATGGAGTGAGGTTAGAAGGGTGGACTGGGAGGGATCAAGGGGTGAAGGGATGAGTACCTTGCTGAGTTTAAACACTTCCTAGGTGTGAAACATCAAGGATTTTAAAGAAGAGGTTAGTGGAGAGGGATCAGTGCAAAATGAAATGTATAATTTAGATCTTGGAAGATGTATTGGAGAGAATAAGACCAAAGACAGGAAAACCAAACAGTATAGCTGAAAATATTGAGGGCTTGAATAGTAGCTTAATTAATCAATTTTAGTGTGTATTTTTCCCATATTTTAATACCAAAATCAGGATATGTCTTATAATTAATGTTGTGTTATAGGTTAATTTGCAGATACATTTTTCATTTTTATAAGCACATAAAATAATGGTGTATATTACTATTAATTACTATTAATGGTGTATATTACATCTTAGATTTGATAAAATTTGATAGTAATGATATATAATTTTACCTAATGCTTACTGTGTATATGTCAGGCAGAGTAATAGATACCTGTCAACATCAAGCATCTGGCAGTGTCTACTGTGTTTAGCAACTTTTTAATTTTTTTAATTTTTGTTTTTAAGGGAGAGAGTAAGCGAGCGTGGGAGGGACAGAGAGAGGGAGAGAGAGAATTCTAAGTGGGCTCTGTGCATGAAGCTTGATCTCATGACCCTAAGATCATGACCTGCGCTGAAATCAAGAGTCAGATTCCTAACTGAATGAGCCACCCAGGCGCCCCTAGCAACTTCTTTTTTAAATAACTGAAAGAGACCAAAAGGCCATGGGATCTACCTGGGATGTCATTAGAGGTTGAGAAAGAAATTTATAAGAGCATGGTTGAAGAATGAATGCAGAAAATAAGAAAAGTTCATGTTTGTCCCCACAGAATGTGGCTAGAGCTCTAGAAATAAATTACTTTGATATCAATTTAGTGTTTTCTTATTCTTTTGTTTAGTCAGTGAATGCAGATTTAGTTCTTTTTTTAGTTTTAGGTAATAAACTCAAATGTGATCAGTGAGATATATTGAGATATATCTTTCTATTGTTTTTCAAATGTTTTTATAATAGTAGATAACAAAAGTGTTGATAAGCAGGTTAGTTACCACTTCTAATCACAGATTTCATACATCTTTTTATAAACCTTTCTTTTTGAGTTGAATATATTTGTTTGAAATAGGAGTTTTGAAATATAAGTACTTCAAATTATACTGCCATTAGATATTTGCTAGAGAGGGATGCAAAATGTTTTCTCTAGAATTTGTTTGGTCAGTATCATGGACTTTGAACAGTTCTGTTCTTGATAGATGGAGAAATTAGAAAGTACATTGCTTTAGAGACCACTGAAATTGAAGTTATTATAATAACCCTGTGAGCTTGGGCAAGTCATTTAGCCTTTCCGTGTTACAGTATTCTCATCCTTAAATTGGACATGATAATAGTGCCTACTTTAGAGGATCATATGAAATTAACTGAATTAATAATTGGAAAGCACTTAGTACATATGTGTGGTAAGTAATAATACTACGTATAGTAAGTGTTGTATGTATATTAGCCATTATTACATATCTATCTCTAGTGGTTTGAAACTAACAGTTGAGCAGGTTCCTAGTTGATTTTATTCTTTTAATATTTATTTATTTATGTATGTATGTATGTATGTATGTATGTATTTATTCGTGGGGGGGGGGGGGCAGAGGGAGAGAAAGAATCTTAAGCAGGCTCCATGTCCAGTGCAGAGTCCCACCTGGGGTTCAATCTCACAACGACGAGATCATGACCTGAGCCGAAATCAAGAGCGGGTCACTCAACTGACTGGGCCATCCAAGTGCCCTCTAATTTATTTATTCTTGAGACAACTTGGGGAAGGGAATCAGTGAAACTCTAACTGGGAAAAAACAACTTAGATATTGCTCATTCATTTATTGGATAAATGGAAGATGAAAGAAGTTTACCTTTTTAAAAAAGCCTGATATTTCACAGAACACAAAGTTTTTGTTGTTACTTGTTGATGGTTATTGCTGAGATAAAAAGATTAATTTAAACATTTTTGACAGTTTCTTTAGTTTTTGGGATAGAAGGAAAACTGGGAAGAAAGCTGGTAACTTTTTTTCTTTCACTCTTTTGTTATGAAGCCTTAGTAGAATTGATTTATAAACATACAGTATTAGGGGCGCCTGGGTGGCGCAGTCGGTTGGGTGTCCGACTTCAGCCAGGTCACGATCTCGCGGTCCGTGAGTTCGAGCCCCGCATCAGGCTCTGGGCTGATGGCTCGGAGCCTGGAGCCTGTTTCCGATTCTGTGTCTCCCTCTCTCTCTGCCCCTCCCCCCGTACATGCTCTGTCTCTCTCTGTCCCCAAAATAAATAAAAATGTTGGAAAAAAAAATAAAAATAAACATACAGTATTAGAGAGAAAAAATATTTTAGGGAAAGAAATGATCAAATGCAGTATTTTGAAATTCTCCTTTAACCTTTGTTTCATTTTAGAGACTATTATTTAACATGGTGGGTTTTATGTAAGGAACACTTATTAATAAACCATTATTTAACCAGCTTTAATTACAATGATTTAAAATTTTTAATGATATCAGTGGTTATTAATAATAATTTAATGCATATTTTGTGAGCCTGCCATGCTAAACACAGAATATCCCATTAAAGTAACAACCTCCTTCCAAATGGTGAAATTTGCAAACATACACAATATTTTAGTAGTTGGATCATTTTGTTATCATTAATATTTGAAATTAAATAAAAATATCATTGGTAGGCATAAAGTAATACTATTAAACATTTTTTAATGCATCACTTTTTAGTGCTTAGCACAGTGATTTATTGTGTAGGTGCCTCAATATTCATTTTATAAGGAGTGAAGGAGGGAAGAATTCAATATAAAGTTTTAAACCTAGGGAAACTGGTAGAGGATAGCTACCTTTGGGAATGGTAAACTCATGAAATTAGATCTTAAATATGCTGATTTCATGTGTGAGATGTCTGTGTGTAGAGAAGGAGCTAGGATTTGAAAAATGGTATTAAGAGATAAGATTATTATAATTGAGATAGTAATTAAAGAATTCACTAAGGGAAAGTATGTAAGGCAAAAAAGTAAAGATGCAAACGGAGGAAGTCTTGGAAAATACGTTGTTACAAGACTGGAGATATAGAGATAAATGGGTTATTAGCAGTGATATGCTCTGTGGACAGGTCAGTAAGAATGAGAATTAAGAATAGGCCTTGGAGGGGCGCCTGGGTGGCTGAGTCACTTAAAGTGCCCGACTTCTGCTCGGGTCAGGATCTTGTAGTTCAAGAGTTTGAGCCCTGCGTCAGGCTCTGTGCTGACAGCTCAGAGCCTGGAGCCTGCTTCAGATTCTATCTCCCTCTCTATCTGCCCCTCCCCTGCTCTCTTCCTCTCTCAAAAATAAATAAACATTAAAAAAGAAAAAGAATAGGCTTTGGATGTGACAAAGGGAGCTTATTGGTGGATTCTGAACATAAATTGTGTTTTGCAAACTATCTTCCAGGTTTTAAGAGGTTAAAGTCATTGAGACAACATGTATGTACTTACCATTTGAGAAATTTGGCTACTAAATTATGGAAAGAGCCTAAATGTCCATCAACTGACAAATAGGTAAAGAAGATGTGGTTGATATATACAATAGAATACTACTTGGCAATGAGAAAGAATGAAATTTGGCCATTTGTAGCAATGTAGACAGAACTGGAGGGTATTATGCTAAGTGAAGTAAGTCAGTCAGAGAAAGACATACCATATGTTTTCACTCGTATGTGGATCCTGAGAAACTTAACAGAAGACCGTGGGGGAGAGGAAGGGGGAAAAAGTTACAGAGAGGGAGGGAGGAAAACCATAAGAGACTCTTAAATACTGAGAACAAACTGAGGATTGATGCGAGGGTGGGGAAGAGGGGAAAGTAGGTGATGGGCATTGAGGAGGGCACCTGTTGTGATGAGCACTGGGTGTTGTATGGAAACCAATTTGACAATAAATTATAATTAATATTAAAAAAAAAAAAGAAATTTGGCTACTAACAGAGCGAGGAAGATAACTTTGAGGACCAAGTAGGATAAAGCAAAATGTTCTTTGAGGATTTATGAGATCTGTTCATATATGAAGACAGTAGAGAAAGTAGCTTTAATTTTATCTAAATTTTTGGCTTAATTGCATTTCCCTCATTTATTGTCTGTGAGGCCTTTACAAAGTTTTTTCTCTGAACCTCAGTTTTCTTGTGTGTGATATGAGGATAGTACCTACCTTTCAAGGTTATTGTGAGAATTATATGTAATAATATATGAAAGTACCAGCAAGAGCCTGATCTATAGAAGATACTCTTCAGTAAAGTATAGCCGTTAATTTCTGTCATTATTAAAAATAAGCCACTGAAGTAACTTTTACTCATTTATTCAATGGACATTTTAGGGTGTTAGTACTTAATTTAAGAAGACTCTCTGTAAGTGTCATGAAATTTCTTGGAAACCAAATGATGGTAGCTGGACTTGTAGAATCCATTGCTTGATGGGGTGCCTGGGTGGCTCACTTGGTTAGGTGTCTGGCTCTTGTCAGTCAGGTCATGATCTCAGGGTTTGTGAGATTGAACCCTGCATGGGGCTCTGCGCTGACAGCATGGAGCCAGCTTGGGATTCTCTCTCTCTCTTTTTGTGCCCTGCCCCCCTTGCCCTCTCTCTCCTTCTCTCTCAAAATAAGTAAATAAACTTAAAAATAAAAAAGAATTCATTGCTTGAGAAACTACCTTTTGACAAAATGAATTACTGTGTTTCATAGATTCTAGGATGCACACTCCCTTGTTCCACTATCCAACACCTTTGAAATTGGGATTCATCTTACAGATGTCATAGTTTAATTGGTAATGCTTTTCTTTCTTAATGATTCATAAAATAATGGTGTGTTTTAACAATTGATGATGTCTTAGACTCAATGAAATATGGTAGTATTTTATTAAGTACAAATGTATTTTGATTAGTAGTATTTTTTTTGTGGGAAATGTTATTCAGCCTCCAGAGAATACCCAATTTATTAAGGTTTTGTGGTACTGAAATTGAAGCTGTGAAGTGGTCTGAGACCCATAGATTAGAAACCATTTTGGGGGCACCTAGCTGGCTCACTTAGAAGAACATGCTACCCTTGATCTTGGGGTTTTGAGTTCAAGCCCCACATTGGGTGTAGAGATTACTTAAAAAAAAAAAAAAGAAAGAAACCATGTTTATAATTTTTATAGACATTGGAAACAGTATTGCAATATTGCAGAGCTTTTGGATTCCTTTTTGTTTTTGTTCAGTTAAACTGGCAAACTGTTACTAAGAGCAAACGTGAGAATTTTATGTTGTGATAACTATTATTTTTGGGCAGAAATCTAACATGTTTTACCAACCTGTATAAAACTTACATGTTAAAGAGAGCTGGAAGCCAAAAGCATTAAGAACTTTTCTTGTGTCTAGTAAATAAAAATGGTTTGAATTTTGTGTAGAGATAAAAGGTAATGAAAATTGAGAAACTAAGGAAGGACTTTGCATTTTGATAGTTCATGAAACTAGAACTGCTATAAAAGCTCAATAAAAATAATAGCTAACACTTAAAAAAATTAACTGATGTGCTGATTCGGACATTTATGTTTTGTGTTCAAAGTCTGTGAAGTTTACCAGTATATTTTAAATTTGTACTGTGCTAGATGCTGTGGCCTATAAAAATTGAGGTGAGGTTGCTCTCTGCCCTCAGAATTTACAGCTGTTACCACAATAAATGTAAGAATGAGACATATAGATTTAATTAGTTAGAAGAGAGCATTTGTTATCAGCTTTATTTTATCGTCAGAATAGCATCCTTAGACAAGGAAGACGCTGATTTATTCTGTCAGACCTGCTTCAGGTTAAAAGTGTGGCTGTATGCCTTCTCAAGGGCATTCAGTGTGAGTTAAATTACAGTGTTGGTGGCTTTGATATATGGGAATGCAATTTTGCTTATTATTGCTAAATAAATCACTTGCTTAAAATTGTCATAAGTTTTCTTTCCATTATTTGGTATATGTATAGGGATAAGCATCTTAGCTACTTTGATCAAGATGAGCAGAAGATGTTGGTTATGATCTAATAACATGTACATTCTGCGATATAAAAATGTTTTTCGAATCTACCTCATGTATTAATTATCTATATAGCCCAAAACTTAGTAGCTTAAAACAATAATAAACATTTATCTCATGTGTGTCAGGAGTTTGGAAGCAGCTTAACTGGGTTGTTCTAGCTCAGGGTATTGTGTGAAGTTGCAGTCAAGATGTCAGCTGGGGTTGCAGTTATCTCAAGGCTGGATTGGGGCTGGGGGATCCAATTCTAGGATAGCTCACTCTGGTGATTTGCAAATTTGGGCTTTTTTTCAGAAGGCCTCAGTTCTTTACCATTCAGAACTCACCATAGGGCTGCCTTTTTTTTTTTTTTTTTTTTTAAATCTGGCTTCCCTCAGAGTAGATAATCCAAGAGAGAGTAAAATGAAAAACAGAGTCTTTTATGACTTAGCCCTGGAAACAGTATTCTGTCATTTATGCAATATTCTATTGTTTATATAGGTCAGCTGTATTCTGTATGGGAGGGGTTGCACAAGAACATTACTACCGGGAGGAAAGAATCCTTTGGAAGATTCATCTTTGGAAGAATCATCTCAGAGGCTAGGTCCCTCACTTGATATAAAAATCTAATGGTAGTAAAGTTTTAGAAATAAAAGAATATCAGAAAATTGAGTTGCCAAAATTGGAAGTAAATCTTAGAAAATAAGGTTTCATTTGAAATAACGGGCTGTGTGTCTTTTTCTCAAGCATGGATTATAGAATGTACAAGACTTGGGTGGGATACTTTAGTAACCTGAGTTTCAGATCTCAGTGGTAAAATGAGAATCACATTACATTAAGGAGTTAAAGCTCTGTGTTTCATAAAATTAAAGTTAAAGTAGTGTGTTTAAAATATTCAAAATGATATGTGGTAGTAGGCATTCAAATGTAACTATGATTGCTTTTATTATTGATCGATATTTGTGGCCATCATTTCCTCAGCTCTCATGTGTACTCAACCCAATCTAATCTAGCTTCTGCCTGATCACTCTTCTGAAACCATTGATTGATGGTCACAGGTGAGCTCCTGATCCTCAGATCTAATAACGTCCTCTTAGTCTTCTCTTTCTTTTTGATCTCTAAGCAGCTTTTTATTTTTCTTTCCTTTAACTTAAGGTTATATTTTTTTAAATCTTACATATGGATAGTTTCAGATATAGGCTCTGAAGCAGAAAGAGTGTAGGCATTCCAGCGTTAGCTATTTTTCTTTATAATTCAGTTGCAGCATTCCAATTAGATAGGTAGATGGATAGATAACATTCCAATTAGACAGAATAGATATCTATATTCACCATCCTGCTCAAGATACAGAAAAATTATGAGTATTATGCACCCTTCCTTGATTGTTGTTTTGCTTAGCTCAGATGTTTGTTTTCTTTTTATTTTTCAGCTTTATTGAGACATAATCGACATAACACTGTGTAAGTTTAAGGTGTACAACATAATGATTTAATACATTGATATATTGTAAAATGATTACTTCCATAGCATTAACTAACACCTCTATCCCATCACATAATTACCATTTCTTTTTTGTGGTGAGCACATTTAAGGTCTACTCTCTTCACAACTTTCAAGTATCCAATAAAATACTATTACCTATAATCACCATGCTGTACATTAGATCCTCAGAATTTATTAACCTTATAACTGGTAGTTTGTACCTTTAACTGATATCCTCTCCCCCCCCCCCCCCCATCATAACCACTACTCTATTTGCTGTTTTACTTTTTTTTTTTAATCCATCCATCTGTTAACCCTTAGGTTGTTTCCATGCCTTATATTGTGAATAAATGCTGCACTGGACATGGGGGTGCAGATATCTCTTCTCTAAGCAACTTTTGATAATTTTTAATACCTCTTCTTTCTTTTTTCATTGTTACATTAGTTTCAAGTGTACAATATAGTGACTTGACAACTCTACACGTTAGACTATGCTCACCACAAGTGTATCTACAATCTGTCACCATACAGCACTATTACAATACCATTGACTAATATCTCTTCCTTCCTGAAATGCTCCTTTAATTTTTGTGGCACTGTGTGTGTGTATATATATATATATATATGTATGTCTGATTTTTTTCTCATTGTCTTGTCTGCTGCTTTGTATTCCAAAAGATTATGTCCTTGGCCCACTTCTCACTTTCTGAGAAATTATATTTACCTACAGTTTAGGCAGGTCCTTTTTTATTTTAAGTAGGTTCCATGCCCAGCGTGGGGCTCAGACTCATGACCAAGAGTAGCACACTCTACCTCTACCGACTGAGCCAGCCAGGCACCCCAAGCTTAGGCAGTTTCCTGTCACCTTTATGTAGGTGATTCCCAGTTCTTAACCACTAGCTCTGACCTGTCTTTGAAATTGTATATCTCTGAGGTGCCTGGGTGGCTCAGTCAGTTAAGTGTCTGGCTCTTGATTTTGGCTCAGGTCATGATGTCAGGGTTTGTAGGATTGAGTCCTATGTCGGGCTCTGTGCTGACAGTGTGGAGCCTATTTGGGATTCTCTGTCTCCTCTTTCTCTACCCTTCCCCCCACTTGTGCGCGCGCTCTCTCTCTCTCTCTCTCTCTCTCTCAAAACAAATGAATAAACATTAAAAAAATAAACTGTAGATCTCTATTTTCATCTGTCTGCTATCTCAGTTTTTCTGTAGATACCAAAGTGGTTTGTCATCCAGTCTCTTTTATCTTTTTTTGCTCATGGTTTTTTCTTTGGTGTTTTTCCAGGTCAGTTAATAGTGTCACTAATCATCCTTCTTTTTACCTGGGCTCAAAATCTTGAAGATCTTTAATTCCCTTAGTTCATATTTAATTGTTTCTTTTTTGCTTCTTGATTTTTGCTTCTTGGTGTCCTCCTCTTTCCCATATTTCACCTATTTTTTCTGCCCCCCATTGCGACTGCCTTAGACTTTCAATATGCTTTGCTCATTTTTTAAAATGTATTTAATATGTTGTGTTATAATTTATTTATGTGACTTCTTGTTTGAGTCATCATTATTTTCTTTAGAGCCTGGCATAATGTACAGAGTAGACATCCAATAATCATTGAATGAATAAAGCATGGTAACTTCCTTAATGATGATATTAATAATCTATAAATATGGTACACCTCTTTTATACAAGTACAAGCATGGTGGCTAATTCCCATACTTTATAGTCATATGGGGACCAAGTGACACAGATAAATAATTAAAATATAAGGTGGAAATATTAAGTGCTATAAATGGTTTCAAATAGAGTACTACAGGATTTCAGAGGAGAGAGTGATGATTTCCAGCTGGAAAAATCAGGACAATGAATAAAAGAGGTTAAATTTGATCTAGACCTTGAAAAATGGTTAAGATTTGGAAGTTAGGTTTAGAAGATGTGGGTAGGGTGGGGGATTGTAGTAGAGAGAGTAGTTGTAAACAAAGGCAAAGATGGAAGAAATATTGAAGTTCCTAAAATGAGTAACAAGTAATTCATTTTGGCTTTAGGGTTAGATTGTGAAAGTGAAAGTGCTTTTCTTCAGTTTGGAATATAAGCCTAGAAAGATAGTTTGAACCATCCTGGGTGCCTTAGAGGCCAGCAGAGGATTATGGGCTTTATTTTATAACCATTGGGAAATCCTTGTAAGTTTTTAAGCAGGAGAATCAGACTGGTGCTTTGGGAATATTGATAAAGAAGCAGGAGTTGTAAGATGTTTTAGAGAGATGGAAATCTATAGGTTGGTAAACCAGGTCAGAGTTCACTGTAATAGTGTAGGTAAAAAGGATAACGGGAGATATGTAAATGAGGTTGTGGTAGTGGCATTGAATGAACCAGATCATTAAACTCATGGGTGAAAAGGAGAATATTAGGAATGTTAACTCCACTAGGACAGGGATTTTTATTTTCCTCATGATGTATTCTAAGTGTTTAGAGCAGTGCCTGGCACATAGCAAGTACTCAATAAGTATTTGTTGAATGAGTGATAACTAAGATTGTGAATCTCTGTGATTTGGATACTGGCAATGACATTAAAAGAAATATAGAACATGAGAAGAGCATGTTTTGGGAAGAAATGAATTGAACTTTGGACATTCTGAGTTTGTGTTAGCAGACATGTGGCTGAGGATACAGATTTGGGAGATATCTACTTAGAAATAGTAAAAGCCATGTCAGTGAATATCAGAATATATTAGTGCAGTAACTTATAAATGTGAATATTCCAAATTAGTTCTTCCTGTTTTATAATGCATATTTTATACATTTAATAATTGAAATTATAATTTAATGTAACAACTTTTGCATAGTGAACTGCCTTTTGCTGATGGGGTGCTTTAAATTCCATGAAAATTATGAGTTGTGCATAATCCTAATATACTGTAGATTTTGGATTAAGTATGTACAAAAGTACATTAATTTTAAACTTTAATATATTAGATTATAAGAATTTGTGTAAGTTTTTATTGACTTTACAGATTATTTTTATCATCAAAAACAGAGGTTAGTTTATTTCTATTTGAGGATAGAAATGAAGATTCATTAGATGGTGATTCTTTGTATAGGACATATGAGAATGTTGGATGCCCTCTTGAGGTATATAACATGATTTACAGAACTGTCCTTAACACTTTAATATCATGAAAACATGACTGACTTCTAGATGATGAGACAAAGAAACCATGTCATATGTACCTTACTTGCACATTACTCACAGACTACCCAGTATTTCTGGTGAAAAAAACTAAAAAGGGAATGCAAAAAGAGGAAGCAGAAACTGAAAAAGAAGTCATTGGAGAATATTTCTGGGGTGCTATAAATCAGCTCATGATGTCTGTGTTTGTTTGTTTTTAAAGTAGGCTTCATGTCCAGCACAGAGTCCAACGTGGGGCTTGAACTCACCCCCGGGATCAAGTTCTGAGTTGAGATCAAGATTCCGATGCTTAACTGACTGGGCCAATTGGGCGCCCCTCATGATGTACATATTTTGAAGAATATATCAAAATTTTGTTATTCAGGAGTTCCATTTAGAAAAATTTTTGGATTAAAAAAGTCTGATGTAAATTTTATCTAATTATTAAACACTGTTAACAGGGAATATGACTGTTTTAAAGGTTTATAACAAATAATCCCTTTCCCTTCCTCTTTAAATGCCTGTGTTTATTTTATTGCTTATTAATCAATAATTAAATTCCAGTGTGCTGACTTTGAGTGAATATTGAAGCCAATGAGAACAACATAGGTTATTTAATTGATGGAGTTGATAATATTTGTAGTATATATTTGAGGCTAATGGTGAGTTGATAGGAAGTAGAAATTTTTCTAGTTTCTGATCTGAGTTTGTGGAAAGGCCTGTGAGATTGCCTGTGCTTTGGAAAGGAGATTAATGATGATCTACTACGGGTTATTAAAAATTAACAACATAAGAAATTTGTATTGGCAGTATTATTGAACACACATGTTAGGTTTGAACTATACCCTATTTTGTGCAATAGGTATATATCTTACAGAAAGTTTAAGTAATATAATTAGGAGACCTTGTTTAAAGCTATGCAAACTGGGATTTACATGTATTTTCTTAGGAGTCTGTAGGTTATGAGAATTAAAAATATAGTATGTTTATGACAGTGATTTTCTAAAAATATAATAGCATAGTCTAGATCATCTAGATGACCATCTTATAAACTGGTAAATGCCGGGAGTTGCAGTGCCTGTGTTTATGCTTGTTTGGTCATGTTGGCTCCAGGTAGAATACTGTACTACTAATACAAGACTGAGGCATATCTAATACATAAATGATGTATTCATGTCCAAATAGTAGATGGCCAAATGCTGCTACAGCCCACTGTATGATGTAAGTTTTGCGGTAGTTTGCAAAGGATTAGCTAACATTGTTTGAGTATCTTTTATGTTCTAAGTGTTCTTCATTTATAATCATGAATTATAATTAATATAAGGATTTGTGTTTTAAGAGTTTTTAATTCTCATAATAGACCTGTGAGGTATGTGAGATTACTCTGTTTTACAGATGAAGACACTGATATACAGAGAGGTTAATTTTCCCAAGGTTACACAGCTCTTAAGTGGTAGAGTTGGTTTTCATATGCATCGTCTGACTCCATACCTCCTAGTCACTGTATTATGCTCCCTCATAGTAGAGAGAGGAACTAGGAGCATTATATCACATCTAATAGTCATATGGGTATTCCAAATTCAGAAGAACAGGTATAATGACAACATTGTATTCATGTTGCCAGTTGAGATTTTGTTTTAGCAAACATATTTTTTTTCCTGTCACATTATTGTTGTTGGTTGAATAGTATTGGTTTTGTTGTTGTGTTTGGATTTAATTTGTAAGATTTTACTGTTATATGAGTTCTTATAAGCACTAACAGAGTTTCGTTTAAATATATGTTATAACCTAACAAAAATAATTTAACAGATTACCTTAGAGATGCTGATATAAAAGATTGTTTTGAATCCTTTGGAAATCAAAGAAATCTCTTGTAATGCACATGAATGTATATTGATTTTAGTATACAAATTCGGAGTTTTATATAAAGTACTGGATTTCTTTAAAGTAAAACAGCATAAATTGAGGAAACTCTTTGAATATGTTGTTTTGTGTATTTGGATTCTGCTCCTAACCTAGGCAAATGCTCTCATATCATAGATAACAATCTATAGTTATAATTAATATAGACATTACTTTGTAGGCTCTTCCCCTCGTAGTTCCTAATTGGGGCTATTCTCCTGTCACAGGAATAGAAAGGTATCCTGTTTATGGAGTTCTCTAGAGACTTATTACAATAAAAAACTTAGAAGGTCTCTTATTCAAGGGAAAACTGAAGTAGTAAGAAGCAAAAATAATTGTCTCTGATTTTACCCAGAATTGTTTTGATTGAAATGAAATTGTGACTCAGATTTACAATCAAAATGAAGGCTATCATCATTTTCCTCTTTATAAAATTTTAATTGTCTTTTAAAAACTTAATTTGGTAAGCTTTCCTTTTGCAAATTTAATTCATTTTCGTCACTAAGGTACTACTTGGTATGCATTTTCAGTGTGCTTTGTTCATGTTTAAAGTAATTTTCTCCAAAGAAGAAATACTTTTGAGTTCAAGAACTATTTATTGAGCTTCTATTGTGTAGAAGCCACTATGCTAGTCGTTAATGGTTTATTTGCTTCCTGATAGCATCATTTAATTTTGGTATACATGCCTGTTATACTCCAGAAGTAGAAAAACTTCATTCAGATATTTGAGTCTCTAGTATTACCTGCTGTTATGATAGATTTAATTCCATAAGTATTCTCTGGCTGGGTGTGTGTTCCTTACATTTTTCTAGTTAGAGAGTTACTTTGCTCTAAGCAATCTATTAATTTACTCTCTTAAAATATCTGATGGAAGACTGTAACATAACCACCACTCTACACTTGTGTAAGACTTTAATATAAAATTCTAATCCAAACTGGGGCACTTGGGTGGCTCAGTCGGTTAAGCGACTGACTTTGGCTCAGGTCATGATCTCATAGTTTGTGAGTTTGAGCCCCACATCAGGCTCTGTGCTGACAGCTCAGAGCCTAGAGCCTGCTTCGGATTTTGTGTCTCCATCTCTGTCTATCCCTCCCCCACTCACACTCTGTCTCTCCTTCAAAAATAAATAGACATTAAAAAAAAATTAAAAAATCTTAATCCACACTGACATAAAGTCTTTCTGATGTTTGATAAAATCTTCTGGACTAACTTCTTTTTTTTAGGTTAGAAGTTAGTGGTTCCTGAGACATCTGAAATTGTAAAGAATATAATGAATTGATATAAATTTTTCTTAAAAGAAATTCCATACCTTTGTCATACTCAGGGCTTTTGTACACAAATAAGTTTAAGAATCGGTGGTCAGTAAAGATGAGGCTGAGCTTCAAATGCAATTTTAGAAAAGTTGTGGCCCAGTAATGAAGATTTTGTAAAAAAGGTTTTTGTTTACATGTTTTCTGTCACTACTTCTGACCAGTTCTTTTTTCTGACACCAACTGGGTATCTAGTAACTTAGTTCAATTCTGACACTAAATATCCAGACCCCATGGGCAAAGGCATAGTCCCACAAAACTACTCTCGCTTGAGATACCAGCTATAAGTGGGGTACCCAGGATACCCACACTTCTGTCTGGCTGACTACAAATCTTTGGCCATTGCTGATTGAACTCAATCCCCAGCCATTCTCTCTTCCTCAGAGATTTGGGGGTGGTGCTGAAAGTTTTAGCCCTCTAATCACATTAATCAGGCTGTTGGCTTTTCTGGGGACCAGCCCCCATCCTGAAGCTATATCAGAGCCATTCCCCATTCCTCCCCCACCCCCCATGAGCTATCTCATTAGTACACAAAAGAATAGATTCCAAAGGTTTTCAGAACTTTATGCCAGGAACCTGAAACAAACAGCAAATATTTTTTATTATACCACAATTACATTACTGTTGTAACTCAAATTTTATATAGTAAATCTTACTGAATATTACAGATTTAAACATGTATGATGTTAAAATTTTTAAGTATAGGGGGTGCCTGGGTGGCTCAATCAGTTAAGTGTTCCAGTTTGGTTCAGGTCATAATCTCATAAGCCCTGCGTCGGGCTCTGTGCTGACAGCTCAGAGCCTGGAGCCTGTTTCAGATTCTGTCTCCCTCCCTCTCTGCCTCTCCCCTGCTCATGCTTTGTCTCTCTGTCTCTTCCAAAAATAAACATTAAAAAATTAAAAATTTGTAAGTATAATTTCCCTACAAAAATTTTTATAAAACATAGGTTAAAATTAACAAAAATGAATTAAAGTTGTTAATTTTCCTTGCTTCACTGGAAATCTTTTTTACTGTATCTTGTCAGGCTTGGTTAGTAATAGAACTAACAGGTTGGTGACTGGTATAAAGCATATGGTAAATTCACCTGGGAAGAATACAATTTACTAGACTTGAATACAGAATGGGTCACCCTCAAGGTTTATTTCTTCTTTTGGGGGGTTTTATATGCTTTAGTGACTCTAGGGCAGTGGTTCTGGGCAGGGGGTCAAGGCATGTTGATTTTGTGTCCCATGGGACATTTGGCAGTGTCTGGAGACATTTTTGGTTGTCACAGAGCTTTGATGGAGACATTGCTATTGGTATCTAGATGAGTCTAATGAGTCTCTAGATGGCAGGGATAGTACTAAAAATCTTGTGCACAGAACTGTCTCCCTGCCCCCAACAAATTATCTGACTCCAAATGTCAATTGTTGAGGAATGCTGGAGGCCACTTGGGTGACCACCAAAGGTTAGATTGCATTTAAAGCTTTGAAGCTGTGGAACTGGATAAAGCCACCTGTTTATGAATGGCTCGTCAGCACTGGAGCTTTATCCACTTGATTGATTCTACTATTTTGATAGGTATAGTGAAGTACTTTTCAGTCCTGGCCCAGACCACTGATTGGGAGACCAAACTGCAACTATCCAAATTACCTAAATATGGTTGGTAGCTAATTCACTGGTTTGGGGAAAAAAAAAAAAAAAAACCCGTAACTCATATGGAGGACTTTCCAAACCTCCATTGAAGAATATTTGTATCTAAGATAAAAAGAATTCTGGAGATTGTCTACATAGCAGTATGAATGTACTTGACACTAGTGAATTGTTCACTTGAAAATGATGCTGAATTTTATGTTACATTTATGTTACTATAAAAAATTTGTATCTAGTGTTTTATATTTTCTTAAGCAGTGTTCCATGTATTTCTCAAGGACCATTGTTCTATCATCATTTTCTTTTAGTCAAGAGAGTTTATGATCTCTCAGGAGATTTTTCATTCTTTTCCAAATGGCCTTTAATTTTTAAAATGTATATATTAGCCATTTTCTTAAAGATTGGACAATACTGGATTGATATGAAAGTATAATATTTGGGTTTTAACTTTATTAAAGTTAATTGAAGTATTTTATTAAATTTTCAATTTAGGGAATCATGTAGTCATTATCTGGATATTGAAAAAGAGGTAATTGTTTAGCTTCAAATGCTTTTAGTGTAAAGATTACTTGTGATTTCATGAACTTTTCTTTTTTCTAATAGGCTTTCAAGGATATGCTGTATTCAGCTCAGGATCAGGCACCTTCTGTGGAGGGTAAGATGAATTAATCCCTATTATAGTCACATAAAACCCCTTTTAAAGGGAAGATATTTTAAACTGAATAGTATAAAACTAATATATCCAGCCCTATTATATAGATCTTTTATGCTTTTTAAAAATGTATTTTATGATTACTTTATATTTCAATCAAACTTTTTTGTTTGTTTAGCTTACATTTATTCTATGATGGATCTCTTAGTATCTTCTTAAATCACCTCAGCATTGTGAATCACAGATACACAATCTGTTTGGTTTAAAGTCAAAGTTTTTATTTGTGTCATTCCTGCTCCCTCCAATGTATTTTATAGCAGCCTTTATGAGTCCTTAATCCGTAATTAGTCTAAGCAACATAGTTTTTACTTTCTACTTATGCCATGTCTTTAGATGTGGATTAGTAGGAAAAAACTACATATATGTGTGTGTAAGTGATATAAGAATGTATATGTATACATGTGTGCAGCTCGGCTGCCATAAAATCACTGACCTAAGGACAATAGTTATCTCTCTCCAATTATCTTTATTGATCTTTTCTGTTACTTCAGCTTCTGCTCACCAGCTCATTCTTTATGGGTTTAACCTTTGATAGGTTTGGAGAGTTGTAATTTAAAGTTATAAGAGTTCTTGTGCCATTAAATAACTGAACTAATTCAACAGTTTCTTGAGGGAGTGTTCCCTCTGAGGCTGAGTAATCTTTTAAGATTTTATACCACATTTTTCAGAAGAGATGTATGTAAAAAAGTATATGCCAAGCAATGAGAAAGAATGAGATCTGTCCATTTGTAGCAGCATGGATGGAACTGGAGAGTGTTATGCTAAGTGAAATAAGTCAGTCAGAGAAAGACAGATACCATATGTTTTCACTCATACGTGGATCCTCAGAAACTTAACAGAAGACCATGGGGAGGGGAAGGGGAAAAAAGTTACAGAAGGGAAGGAGGCAAACCATAAGAGACTCTTAAATACTGAGAACAAACTGAGGGTTGATGGGAGGGTGGGGGAGAGGGGAAAGTGGGTGATGGGCATTGAGGAGGGCACCTGTTGGATGAGCACTTGGTGTTGTATGGAAACCAATTTGACAATAAATTATATATATAAAAACATAAGTAAATAAATATTTGAAAAAAAAGTATATGCCAAGAATAATCTAGAGTGTGTACAGATTAATATGTTTTATGAGATACCAAACTGAAATTCTATGAAGTCATTCTAGTGAAAAACTTTTGGAGGCTTATTTTTACAACATGTGACAGATGCTGAAGTTATTTAATAAAACTATAGATCTATAATTAAAAATCTCATTTCTTTAATGACATAGAAATTTACATCTTTCATCTCCAGCCATTCTGAATTCAAAATGTGCTTCCTTTAACATCTTGAAATCTTTACCAGGGTATTGGCACTTAGGTATTATTAGTTTTATAATGTGTCACTGAATTTTGGATTATAATATATTTAATATATTTAATTTTCTAATGTTTAATGGAAAACACTGAAGATTTATCACAATGTTTAGTTCTCTATTGGGTTATTATTTCCTATTTTATGTGTCTTAAAGGTACATCTCAAAGTATTTTAAGAATGTAATAAAAATGAAATTACATGGAAGTTTAACTGATTTCTTCATTCTGTTTAATTTGCTTTACTATTGGTTCTTTTAATTTTATTCTCAAGGTCATGCTACTTATCTTTAGTTCGCCTTTTCTTTTCTTTTCTTTTCCTTTTCTTTCTAAGTTTTACCATCCATTTTGTAACAAACATATTTTGACAGGTATTGGAAGTTCTGGTGATCTTTATTTATCCCTTCATGGTGGCTCATGTTGCTCGTAATTTTCATACACTTTTAGCTGTTATTAGAGAAAAACTGAATTCTATGAAAGTATGCTAAAATGACAAATACTTACAGTTAAAAGAACTTTTTTTAATATCATCATCCAGAGGCATTAACTTCTTTGGATCCTGTTTTAAAGGGAGTATTGTAGGCTGATCATGCAGATGTCTGTGCTACTTTCACAAGGGAAATATTCCATACTGGTTTATTCTTTCTACTCACATTGAAAGCATGTAATTTTTATTTTCTTAAAATGAATTTTTCTGTTTTGAGATACTTGAGAATTGAAGATACTGAAAAGTGGTTTAAAGAAATGCTGTTCTGTGTGGTATTGAGGTTAGAAAATGTTATTAAAGTGACTATCATTTTGTCTAATTTGATTCCGGTACTATATTAATTTACTATAGTTATATGGTATTAAATTTGAATGTTTGTTTTGTTGTTTGTTTATTTATTTAGAGAGAGAGAGAGCACATGCATGGCAGAGAGAGAATCCCAAGCTGTCAGTATGGAGCCCCATGTGAGGCTCAAATCTCACCAACCGTGAGATTATGACCTGAGCCAAAATCAAGGGTCAGACAAACCACCCAGGCACCTTCTTTGTTTGTTTTTTTTTTTCCTTTCCTTTTCCTTTTCCTTTTCTTTTCCTTTTCCTTTTCTTTCTCTTTCTTTCTCTTTCTCTTTCTCTCTTTTTCTTTTTCTTTTTCTTTTTCTTTTTCTTTTTTGAGAGAGAGAGAGAATGCAAGCAGGGGAGAGGGGCAGAGGGAGAGAGAGAGAATCTTAAGCAGGCTTCATGCTCAGTTTAGAGCCTGATGTGGAGCTCTATCCCACAACTCTGGGATCATGACCTGAGCTGAAATCTAGAGTTGGATGCTCAACTGACTGAGCCAACCAGGTGCCCCCCAAATTTTAACATTTTTAAAGGCAAAAATGTTTGCTAGGACTTGATTATCTTTTTGAACATTGTCTTTTTCTTTTCATTCTCTTTGTTTTCTATACCTTAAGTTTTTAGTAGGCTTAAAACTTTTGGTACCAGTGAGCAAGTTTTTTTTTGTTTTTTTTTTTATCTTAAAACTGAAGAATACCATAGCATACCATGAGTTGCTACTTCTCAAATCTGCTATATGCTTAATTCAGTTTACCACTGTTTGTTTGTCCTGTTTTATGAGTACTGATACTTGGTTCCCATCTCAGACCAATTAAAATAGGATCTGGGAGTGAAGCCCAGGCATTGGTGGTTTTACACTCTCCCAAGTGATTCTAATAATAACCAAAGTTGAGAACCCCTGCCATAAATCTTAAATAATTTTTGATCAATACTGTTAATGCTAATTTCTTTTAAGAAATTTTTTTTTTTTAATTTTTTTTTTCAACATTTATTTATTTTTGGGACAGAGAGAGACAGAGCATGAATGGGGGAGGGGCAGAGAGAGAGGGAGACACAGAATCGGAAACAGGCTCCAGGCTCTGAGCCATCAGCCCAGAGCC
>NW_024412426.1:7693479-7721821 GCF_014898765.1 Herpailurus yagouaroundi
GCCTGAGTTGTTAATGTTAGCCATTCTGACAGGTGTGAGGTGGTATCTCATTGTGGTTTTGATTTGTATTTCCCTGATGATGAGTGATGTGGAGCATTTTTTCATGTGTTGGTTGGCCATCTGGATATCTTCTTTGGAGAAGTGTCTATTCATGTCTTTTGCTCATGTCTTCACTGGATTATTTGTTTTTTGGGTGTTGAGTTTGATAAGTTCTTTATAGACTTTTGATACTAACCCTTTAACTGATAATTTTATTTGAAAATATCTTCTCCCTTTCTGTCCATTGTCATTTAGTTTTGCTGATTGTTTCCTTCACTGTGCAGAAGCTTTTTATTTTGATGAGGTCCCAATGTTCATTTTTGCTTTTGTTTCCCTTGCTGCGGCCAAGGTCAGAGAGGTTTTTGCCTGCTTTCTCCTCGAGGATTTTGATGGCTTCCTGTCTTACATTTAGTTCTTTTATCCATTTTCAGTTTATTTTTCTGTATGGTGTAAGAAAGTGGTCCAGGTTCATTCTTCTGCGTGTCGCTGTCCAGTCTTCCCAGCACCACTTGCTGAAGAGACTGTCTGTTCCATTGGATATTGTTTCCTGCTTTGTCAAAGATTAGTTGGCCATACATTTGTGGATCCATTTCTGGGTTCTCTATTGTGTTCCACTGATTTGAGTGTCTGTTTTTGTGCCAGTACCATACTGTCTTGATGATTACAGCTTTGTAATACAGCTTGAAGTCCGGGATTGTGATGCCTCCTGCTTTGGTTTTCTTTTTCAAGATTGCTTTGGCTATTCGGGGTCTTTCCTGGTTCCATACAAATTTTAAGATTGTTTGTTCTAGCTCTGTTAAGAATGCTAGTGTAATTTTGATACCGATTGCATTGAATATGTAGATTGCTTTGGGTAGTATTGACATTTTCATAAAAATATTTGTTCTTCCTGTGCAAGAACATGGAATATTTTCCCATTTTTTTGTGTTTTCTTCAATTTCTTTCATAAGCTTTCTATAGTTTTCAGTTTATAGATTTTTCACCTCTTTGGTTAGATTTATTCCTAGGTATTTTATGGCTTTTGATGCAATTGTAAATGGGATTGATTCCTTGATTTCTCTTTCTGTTGCTTCATTATTGGTATATAGGAATGCAACTGATTTCTGTGTGTTGATTTTATATCCTGCAACCTTGCTGAATTCATGGATCAGTCCTAGCAGTTTTTTGGTGGAATCTTTTGAGTTTTCCATGTAGAGTATCATGTCATCTGCGAAGAATGAAAGTTTGACCTCCTCATGGCTGATTTGGATGCCTTTTATTTCTTTGTGTTGTCTGATTGCTGAGGCTAAGACTTCTAACACTATGTTGAATAATAGTGGTGAGAGTGGACATCTCTGCCTTCTTCCTGACCTTAGGGAAAAAGATCTCAGTTTGCCCCCCAAAATAATTTCAATGCATTAAGAAATCAAGACATGTTCACTTAAAGTTATTTTTTTTTACTCAAATAAGTAGATATGCAGATTTATGGTATTTTGCTTCATTCATCCTTTGAGAGTGAATTTCATGGATGATATATACATTGATTTTTGGAAAATAACGGTCTCTTTTTATTTAAAATAGATTTCTTATTGGGGCACCTGGGTGGCTCATTTGGTTAAGCATCTGACTGTTGGTTTCGGTTCAGGTCATGATCTAGCAGTTCATGAATTTGAGCCCCGCCCCGTCGAGCACTGTGCTGACAGTGTGGAGCCTGCTTGAGATTCTCTCTCTCCCTCCCTCTCTGCCCCTCCCCTGCTCTCTCTCTCTCTCTCTCAAAATAAATAAATAAACTTCAAACAAGTTTTAAAATAGATGTCATGTAATTAGGAAATGCTCATATTCTGAAGTAATATACATTAAGAAAGCTTAAGGACTTATTTTCAAGCATTCCTTATCAACTTGTATTTAATCTCTTTTTGATATGTAGTATTATCTACTCTTCTGTGTAATCTCTATTATTTTGATAAATATTTACATTTGGAAATATTATATGACTGAAAAAGTGACAAAATTGTATGTTAAAGTTTATACATTTTATTGGTTTTTATTTTTATTATTTTTTTTAAATGTTTCTTTTTGAGAGAGAAAGAGAGCATGAGCAGGGAAGGGGCAGAGAGAGAGGGGAACAGAGGATCCAAAGTGGGCCCTGCACTGACAGCAGAGAGCCTAATGTGGGGCTCAAAGTCACAAACCATTGAGATCATGACCTGAGCTGAAGTCGGACGCTCAATCGACTGAGCCATCTAGGCACCCCTTATTGGTTTTTAAATAATGGCATAAATAATTAAAGCATTTTACTATTTAAATTTTTTTTTTCTGCAGAAAGACTTATACAGCAGCATAGCATGACAGTAGAATGAGAATATTAAAGTTATAGAATTGTGGATTTTTTTTAGTGTAGAGAACAGATACTCAGAATCCTTGGTATTAATCTTTAATGGAGTAGTATTTTAGGGATGTTTGGAAAGTGATGATAAAAACCTTTAAACTGTATTGTATTTTTACAGTTCCTGCTGCCAGTGAGGTTTTGGGTATTTGGGACAGATTAAATGAAACTGCCAACTCATGGTACCCCAACAGTGGATTAGTGACACCTTCATAATCGGGATTGTTTTGAGACAAAATAATTTAGTATACATGTGAAAATAGACCTCTTAATTGCAATACCCATCTGATGTGGTCAAATTTTCAATGATAGAGAACAAGTAGTAAATGTAAATTGATACATTTTTTACCTTTTCTCTCATGCTTCCCCCCCCCCCCCCCAATTTGGTATCTCAGTGACTTTATGGAATTAATCTACTTGGGTAAATATTTATACCTTTTTTGGGGGAAACTTCCCTCTTCTCCAGGGCACATTAAAAATCCATCCTTCCTTCCTTCCTTCCTTCCTTCCTTCCTTCCTTCCTTCCTTCCTTCCTTCCTTAAGTTTATTTATTTATTTTGAGAGAGAGCACGCCAGCAGTGGAGGGGCAGAGAGAGAGAGGAAGAGAGAAAGAATCCTGAGCAGGCTCCGCACTGTCAGTGCAGAGCCCAGTGCGGGGCTCAAACTCAGGAACTGTAAGATCATGACCTGAGCTGAAGTCAAGAGTCAAACACTTAATCAATTGAGCCACCTAGGCATCCCCAGGGTACTTTTGATTTATATAATTTATATATGTACAAATTTATATACTGTTCATATAACTTATATGCCATATTAATCTGTTTTTACTCTGAATTAATTTCAAGTACAGTTTCAGACTTTGACATTCTCTTTTTAAAATTACTGTCTTTCCTTTAGAAGCATTAATGTTTTCTACTTTTTAATTGTGATGGCAAAATATGAGAACCTGATGGTAAACCTAGGTCACAGAAATAACAGATCGTTGACATTTCTAACTGAAAGGGACTTTAAAATATCATTTTGCCTCACCCCCATTTTAGATTTGTGTGATCTGAGAACCATGCTAATGTTGCATGGCTCAATAAGGACAATCAGGATTACAGATGCTGTATGTGCCGACAAAGGGAGAATTCCAGAGATTAAACTAATATTGAATATAAAAATGATTTTTTATATTCTTTTCATTTTTATTTAAAAGATGTCTTTGAATAAAATTTTTAATTGGATATTATTTTGACCCTCTGTATTTTAAAAGGTGTATGAAGTGTTGCCTTGAATAATACTGAACTGTTTGACTTGTTGGGAAAAAGCTATTTGTATCTTTCAAGAAATGTCTCTTTACTCATTTTTATTGTTGTTGTTACTCCACATGGTTCCCAGAAGTACTGGGGAAGATTTATAGAATTAGGTAAAATATATTAGATAACAGTAGTTATAGAGGTTAGAATAAGGGGAGAATTAAGATAGAATAGTGAGGAGCACCTAGGTGGATCAGTTGGTTAAGCATCCAACTCTTGATTTTGGTCATGATTTCACATTTTGTGAATTCAAGCCCCATGTCGGGCTTGGGGCAGCGTGGAGCCTGCTTGGGATTCTCTCTCTCTCTCTCTCTCTCTCTCTCTCTCTCTCTCTCCCTCTCCCTCTCCCTCTCCCCCTCCCTCCCTCCTCCCTCCCTTGCTCATGCTCTCTGTCTCAAAATAAATAAACATCAAGAAAAAGAAGAATAGTGAGATAAAGCTCTAGTAAATTTAGTGTATAAACTAGATATTGTAAAGATCCTGGGATAGGAAAAGAACATTAGGTAAAAACTAAGGAAATCTGTGTACATTATAGATCTTAGTTTGTAATAATGTATCAGTAGCGGTTTATTAATTGTAACAAATGTACCATAGGCATGTAAGATATTAATGATGAAACTTGTGGGGTATATATGAGAACTTTGTGGACTATCTTTGTAACTTTTTTGTAAATCTGAAACTATTCTAAAAGCAAACATTATTTTAAAAAATAGATGCCATTAAGGTTTTATACAATTGCTAGAAGCTAATTCTTATCAGGGAATAGATGAGAGCATGATTAACTTCAGAATTCACATAAGTTAAATTTATATCAGTTTCTTAGAAAAAGTTCAGCTGTTACTGAACATGAGATTTGAGAGAAATTCTTCCTTTGGACCTTCATGAAGAGCATTTGGTGTATGTGATGAATAGTATCCCCAACAATAATTTTATAAAAAGTACGACAGTGGAGTTTCATAAGGCTCCTTCATACAGTGTGACAGTATAATGGAAACATTTATTACTTTAACCTACAAGGCCCTAAATAATCTGGTTCTGTGTTCATGACCTCACATTCTACCATTTTCCCCCTTGTTCACTAGGCTCTAGTCACATTGCCTTTCTTTCTGTACCTGAATCAGGCCAAGCTTTCTCTTTGAGTAAGGCTTTATTAGCTCTTGCCATGATGAGAATCATTTGATCATTCTGTAGCTGTGTTCTTTGAAGGACCTTCTGAATATTCAATCTTATGTATCCACTCAGTCATTTAAATTATGTCAACCATTTTATTTATTTCTTTGCATAGTGTTTGTCACTGGTTTTTTTCTTTTTAATTTTTTAATGTTTATTTTTGAGAGAGAGAGAGAGAGAGAGAGAGAGAGAGAGAGGGAGACATAGAATCTGAAGCAGGCTCCAGGCCCTGAGCTGTTAGCACACAGCCTGATGTGGGGCTTGAATTCACAAGCCATGAAATCATGACCTGAGCCTAAGTCTGATGCTTAACTGGCTGAGCCACCCAGGTGCCCCTCAGTTTCTGGTATCTTATGGCTTCCCCCCCCCCCCCCACAATGATTTATTAGCTTTCTTGAGACCAATATAAGTCCCTTGACATCAGAGATTTTTTTCTTTTTTTCCTGTTTTATACCTAGTATCTTAAATACCTTACATATTTATTGAGCACATTAATGAGTAGGAATAAAAATGAATCCTTTTGCTCAATCTTCCTTGAAGCCAGAGTACTCTTTGTGGGGAAAAAAGGAACAAAATAACGTAGCTTGCTTCTTGTTCTTATTTTTGTTTTTTAATTTTTATTTTATTTTTTTTTTAATTTTTTTTTCAACGTTTATTTATTTTTGGGACAGAGAGAGACAGAGCGTGAACGGGGGAGGGGCAGAGAGAGAGAGGGAGACACAGAATCGGAAACAGGCTCCAGGCTCTGAGCCATCAGCCCAGAGCCTGACGCGGGGCTCGAACTCACAGACCGCGAGATCGTGACCTGGCTGAAGTCGGACGCTTAACCGACTGCGCCACCCAGGCGCCCCTGTTTTTTAATTTTTAAACTTGATCTTTAGATGCAGAATTTTACCTCCTGGTTAGATGGCTAAGCATATTATTTATTGTTATTGTTTTATAATGCTATCACTGTAATTTCATAAGGTATAGTCTCAGGTGACAATGTAGCATTTCTTTAGAACTGGTAGAGAAGCAGATGATACAGTATCTTAGTTTAAACATTTTGTGTTTTTGTGGCATCTTGTTGTCTTGATGCCAAATGTAGAGTTTCATTTGATTGCTTGTGTATTTTTTTAAGACATTAAATTACTTTTTATGTTTTTACATGTTTGATATGCTTCTTTTGAAAAATACATGAAGTAGGCATAAATTTGAAAAATCATATATAAATTGTTGGAGATTTTTTTTCATATATGTTTACTAGGTAGAATATATTATTTATTTATTAAATATAATTTGTTGTCAAGTTAGCTAATATATATTGTATATAGTGTGCTCTTGGCTTTGGGAGTAGATTCCCATGATTCATCGTTTACATACAATATCCAATGCTCATCCCAACAAGTGCCCTCCTCAGTGCCTATCACCCATTTTCCCCTCTCCCCTGCCCCCCCCATCAACCCTCAGTTTGTTCTCCGTGGAATATACTTTTTAGACTATTTGAATTAAAATGGAAAGACCTACTGAAAAAAATCTTTGTAAACAAAGGTTTCCCTTTTACATTTTGCCTGTTATATTCTTTTTGATGGGAAGAAGATATAGCTAATGTTAGCCTAAAACAGCTCTCTCATTCAGTTGGCTTAATACAGCTCTTGGATTTTCTGAGGTGGAATGAATAGATATAGTTAAGGACACAGGTCCCTGACCATTATTACACTAGTCTCTGCTATTCTGCCATTTCTTTAGTCTCCCCTCTGCCTCCCCAATCTTGTAAACAGGTTTTGTTGGATCATTTTTGCTTAGGTTCCTTCTGCTTATTGAACTTGGTTAGCAGATGTGTTACAGTCTCCCTAAGCTCCTTAGAATTCAGCTCTTAGTGGCATTGAAGATGAAAGTATGCTTGTAAATTATTCATTCCGATTATATGCTTGAATGGACAGAGTCCACTTAGGCATCTTCTTCTACCTCACCTCTGTCCCAGGTCTTTGTTGTTTTAACAGATGTGAGCTTGCTTTTTAGTCCTAGAGGATGGAAGATTGAATTGCATTTCTAAAATTCATGAAGTAGTTTTTGCATGTATAATAATTACTGTCAAATGTATGCATTCATAATATATTACTTTTCTCATGATATTTATAATCTTATATCTCCCCTCCCCCCAGTTTTCATTTTGTTATCCTGTATCATTATCTTCTTAAAAATTATTTACATGACTCTTCTGAACTAGAAATAAAATGATTTGATATTCATAATAGGGAGAGCTATATCTAATTTGCTACACTTTCAGGTGAGCAATGGCAGGAGAGTGTCCTTTCTAAGTTCCACTTGTCTGTTAGTGTCGTTTAATCATTTATTATCAATTTTCAAAAATCTTTCTGTTTTTAGTGGGTTAATATTGCATGAGAGGACAGTATACCAGGGACTAGTAGAGAGTTTAACCCTAAAAATGAGACACTAGATTCATTTGTAGTCACTGCAACCTTGTTTTGAGAGCCATTGAGAAATACAGATGGCTAAGAGTGAAAGTTAAGACAAGAGTTAAGCCAACAAGATAATTGTCATCTCTTTAAGAGTAATGTATGTTGGGGGGTACCTGGTGGCTCAGTCAATTAAGCGTCCAACTTTGGCTCAGGTTATGATTTCACAGTTTTTGAGTTTGAGGCCTGTGTTGGGCTCCGTGCTGACAGCTCAAAGCTTGGAGCCTACTTTAGATTCTCTGTCTCCCTCTCTGTCTCTGCCACACACACCCCCCCCCCCCCAACCCCCTGGGCCCTCTTGCACTCTGTCTCTCTCTCTCTCAAGAATAAACATTAAGAAAAAAGATAACAATTTTAATTCTCCATTAGCTTCTTTAAGAAAGGATGAAAAGATCTGATTGATATTCAAGCCATGTATTGAAGTTTGTTTGTTTGTTTCTTTCTTATTAAAAAAATTGATGTATAGTTGACATACACTACATTAGTTTCAGGTGTATAATGAAGTTATTTCTGAAGGGTGTTATTTCATGTTTGCAGTGGAAAATAATTTCATATTCATTTATATTGTGGAAATAGTAGCTTCTAGATAGTATTTTTACCTTCAGAAATAATATTGTGTGTTCTTTAAAGGTGCCACTAACCTTAAACCAGTTCACTAATTGGAAAGATATGCTTCTGAATAGTAAACAGCATTATTCTTCAAGTTGATGAAATTCCTTCTTTTCTTTCACAGAAGGAGAATTAAATGTAGTTGGATGCTCATTGCTAGAAGATAAGATAATGATATAAGTAGGTGGTAAAATTACATGGCAAAAATGAATATCAGCTTTGAGTAGCATACAGGTAGGAAGCTAGAAGAAATGAAGAAATGCTTGGGATGTAGGTTTATTATCCTTTCTTTCCACACCACAGAATAGAGTATTTTCAGTGTTTCAATTTTTCCTTCCCTTATAAAAATCAGTAACTTATAAAGATACTGTGTCATTTACCACACAGTGCTGTTTCTTTTTTTTTATGATAAGTTTGAGGGAGGGTCATGAAGTAGAGAGGGGATAATTACAAAACATGAAACAAAAAAGCTCTGGGACTTCTTGGTATATACTCTCCATTAGAGAGGAGAAGGTAACACACCAGATGCATGAAACTGGTGATTTCAGATAGAGTTTCCACACTAGCTGTTAGACATCTGGAACATTGTTAAAGCTTTCAGATGGCAGAGTTTGAAGTAAGGTAAATTCTTCTTTATGCCTTTTTTTTCCTTTGGGCAGAGCCACTTTAACTGTTAAATGAAAGAATGCTACTGAGAAAGGTAGAAAGAAACATAAAGTTATGATCAGTGAGCAGTTTCCAGCAGTAGGTATACATCGTTGAATAAAAGAAACAAAAATTCCTGCCTTCAAAATGGAAAAGATGCTCAAACGTTATTTAGATTCACAGTAACTTCCAATTATTGAGTCAGTATGAGGAAGGACTAGGTAGTCAATATTTGAAAGAGTAGATAATTCCTTGTATTAGTTTTCGGTGGTTGTTTTAACCACCACAAACTTATTGTGGCTTAAAATAAGAGAAATTTATTCTCTCACGGTTCTGGAGGCCAGAGTCTGAAATCAGGTTGTTGACAGAGCTACACTCCTAGAACTTTGGTGGGGAGAGTCTGCCTCTTCTAGCCTCTAGCGGTTGCCGGTTTCCTTGGCTGCGGCCACTTCACTCCAATCTCTGACTCTTCATTTTGCCTTCAACGTTGTCTCTTTATTCTCCTGGTATCTAAGGATATTTGTCATTGGATTTAAGGCTGCCTGGATAATTCAGGATGGTTTCATCTCAGGATTATTAATTATATCTTAACCTTTTCCCAAATAAGATAACATCCCAGGTTCCAGGGATTTGACATGGATATCTTTTGGCTGGGGTTGGTGATGGTGGTACGTCTTTGTCCTACTATACATATCCCCAAGTCTAAAATGAAAAAAATACATTGTAATGTCCTTACTTCAAATCGTGAACCATATCTGTAGGTCCAGATGAGGCATTTGCTTTTACATTCTGCTCTAACCACTTTGAAAGGAACTGTCGAATGAGGTCAAAGAAAAATTCAGGTATGACATCCAGAAAGTGAAAAACTGGGCAATAGATAGTTTAGGCTTGAGTGTATAAAATAAAGAGTTTATCTGCCTGTAACCAGAGTTACCTGCAAAGTATTCCAAACCATCCCTCCTAGAGATTTCTTTTATATTTCTAGTATCTGTCTTGGGGAAAACAAACAAGAAAAAAAACAAACGTCTTCCTAGCATACTAGTTAACAGTCCTCTTTTCCCTCCAAAATTTCTATTACAACAATTTTACAAGACATACAGATGTAGGAATGTATACAGAATCCCATTTACCCATCACCCAGCTTTAGCCATTATCGATACAATGTCTAATCTTCTTTCATTCCCTTCTAATTAGTTCGAAGCAAATTTCAGAAATTATATCATTTTATCTGTAAATATTTTTAAAGGATAATCTCTGCCCCATTACCAAAATACAATTACCACATAAAAATAGTAATAGTCATTTCTTAACATTATTAAATATCTGACAGGATTCACATTTCCCTCATTATTTTATACCTTTTTTTTTTTTCTTTTAAAGACTCATTGTGGAATGTCTGGGTGGCTCAGTTGGTTAAGCATCAGATTCTTGATTTCAGCTTGGTCATGATCTCATGGTTCATGGAATTGGGCCCGCCTGGGGCTCACGCTGACAGCATGGAGCCTGTTTGGGATTCTTTCTCTCCTTTTCCACATCCCCTTCCCCCCCCCCCCCCCCCGCCCCCGTGTGCACACATGCTCTCTCTCAAAATAAGTAAACATTTAAAAAAAGATTCACTTGTTTGAATAGTGACTCACATAAGATCCATCATATGATGCATTGCAGATTGATTAATAAGTCCCTTAATTCTTCATTGTTTATGGCAGCACCATCTGATATGGTAGACACATGTGGCTATTTAAATTTAAATTAAATTAGGAATGCAGACTGGTGTGGCCACCTTAGAAAACAATATGGAGGTACCTAAAAAAATTAAACATAGCACTACCTTATGACCCAGCAATTGCACTACTAGGTATTTATCCAAAGGATACAAAAATGCTGATTCAAAGGGACATATGAATCCCAATGTTTGTAGAAGCACTGTCAACAATAGCCAAGTTATGGAAAGAGCCAAAATGTCCATCAGCTGATGAATGGATAGAGAAGATGTGGTGTATACACACACACACACACACACACACACACACGCACACGCAATGTATACAATACTATATACATATAATACACTAATATATACTATATTATATATATTATATATATATAATATATTATATTACATATATTATATATATACAGTATATATACTATATACTAATATACAATATACATACTATATATATATAATATACTAACATACAGTATACATACTATATACCATAATGCAATGTATATGAATACGGGCACTTGTTGGGATGAGCACTGGGTGTCATATGGAAACCGATTTGACAGTAGGTTATATTTAAATAAATAAATAATTAATTAATTTAAATTAAAATTTAAATGGAATATTCTGATCCTTAATCACACTACCACCATATCAAGTACTCAGTAGCCCCATGAAGTTAGGGGCAACCTTACAGGACAGAATATTTGTCTCATTGAAGAAAGTTCTTTTGGTCAGAGTTGATCTATAGGTTTCCTCTCCAGCTCTTTTATTTATCTTATATTTTCTGTTCTTCTTTAAAAATTTTTATTATTGTTATTGGCAGGACAAACTGGCTAGTTTGGTTTTCTTTGTCTCCCAGAGTCTGGATTTTACAGATTACATTCCTGTAGTGTACTTTAACATAGTTTCTATTCTTGTATCTCCTGTAAATTTATAGTTAAATCTAGAAGCTTGATCTAATTCAGATTAAAGGTTATGCATATATATTTTTTCCCAAGAACACTTTATAGGTGCTGGTGTGTACTTCTATTAGGGGGCACATATAATATCAGATTGTTTCTGTCTTTGTAATGTTACAAGCTATTGATGGTCAACGCCTAGTCCTAGATTCATGAGTTCATTAAGGTTCATAAAATGGTGATATTCCAGCTTTCCTGTGTTTATTAGCCAGAATTCTGTAAAGGGAAACTTTCCTTTGTAAACTGGTTATCTTTAGCTATAGATACAGGAAAGGTAGGTCAATTGCCTAATTCTCATCCTTTATTTTCTAGTTTTGAAAATAATATTGGCTTTCTAACATTTTCCAAAGATGACCAGTGAAAAATTTTTAAGTGTGTTAATGAATTATTTTATTTAAACATACTTGGTGTGTTTTTGTCCAGTATAGTTTTTATCCTTATTATTGATCAGATTTTCAACTTTGGCCCAGTGGGAGCCTCTTTAGGTGGTTTCCTCATTTATTTTGATATGACTGTCACAATCTTTGATAGCTTCTTTTCTATCTGATATGACAGAATTTTTCCACACTCATGATTTTCCAGCTTGGGACCTGGGATTATCTATTTTACAAAACCCTCTTATTAGTTCTTTTAGTGATAACCAAGGAGTCTTAATTTCTTTAGAAGCCACATACTGGGCACTTCTTTCAAAGTGTCAATGCCATTGAGTTATTCATTGTTTTTAGGCTTTGTTTTTTAGCAGAAAGAAATACATGTAATGTCGCACATATATGTACATGCACATGTTTAAAATATATATATACGTGTACATATATACATATATATACACACACACATATGTATGTATATAAGATAAAATACCTATTCTTTAAAGCTTAGATTCTTAGTATACTAAGAAAGTATCTACTCTAGCTGAAAAGGTGAAATGTGATGATTTTTTTGGGAGTGAATAATACTGTTAGGTATAGTAACCACATGTACAGCTCTTTGGGATTAGAGTGGAGTAGGGAATCTACCTATACTGATTAAATTTTCATTTTCTTCATTGAAGGTTAAGAGGTGAAACATAGTTTATCACCTATAAGGCAGAGTGCCAATTTGTGGTTCTCGATGAGAAATTGATCAGTTGTGATTGTTACAAGAGGTGTAATCAGTGAGATTAGAAAGGGAAATTGAATTTATATTGGTGTGTTATCATAATGCAATTAATTTTGCATGTACATATCTGAGGCACATAAATCTTGTTTTGAGTTTGAAGTGTCTACACTTTGAATCAGGCATTGCAAATGTAGTGTGATTAAATATATTTAAGAGTTTCTCTTGTTCCACAATTGCTGTGCAGTATGAAATATGTTCTTATTAGGCTGTTCACAGAGGAATCTTTTGGTTGCTATAATAAGAAGATGAAATAGCTAAATTTGTGCATTCCTTTTAGAAAGGATGGAACAGGGGCGCCTGGGTGGCTCAGTCAGTTAAACGTCTGACTTCAGCTCAGGTCATGATCTCGCGGTCCGTGAGTTCGAGCCCCGCGTCAGGCTCTGTGCTGACAGCTCAGAGCCAGGAGCCTGTTTCAGATTCTGTGTCTCCCTCTCTCTGACCCTCTCCCGTTCATGCTCTTTCTCTGTCTCAAAAATAAAACGTTAAAAAAAAAATTATAGAAAGGATGGAACAGAATAAGAGGATTTATATTGTAAGATTTATTATTGTTATACTCTTATTTCTTCTGTATGGGATGTCTGTCATCTTGGTAGGAGGATGGATTGTTATCTTTTTAAAAGACTACAACTAGTTTTTCTTAAGGAAAAACATGATATAGTTCACTAATGACACAGTAACTAAATTAGGGTATTTACAGCAGAGAGGAATTTTTAACAGTATAAGAATAACACAGTATATTGGGTAGATATTCTCAGTAGCAGTTTATCCACAATGACCATAGCAGAATGTTCATAAATAATGTAGTAAAAGAATGAGTAATGGAAGAGGTGAGATTTGAATTGGGTCTTGACGCATAGTTACAGCTGCAGGAGAGGGCTGTTTAGGCACAGAGAAGCAACAGGACAAAACCAGAGGTGCAAGTACATAGGACATTCAGCGGAGATTCAGTAGAGCACTTTAAATGAAGCAAAGGGTTATTAGAGGAGAATAGTGAGCTGTAAGGATGACACCAAATTTCTAAGGGGCTTAAATTTTTTTAAAGTTGGACTCTAATTGGACCCAACATTGGGGCTATTAGTCTAATGCAGGTTAGAATTCAGAGGTCATTGTGAGTTCTTTGTTCCACACGATCCACATTCAAAAACAGAGTCTTGGTGCTGTTCTGAATGGATTGCACAATTGGAAATACAGAGGAATGTTGGCTTTAAGTGGTACCCCATCCAATCTCCAGTTCTGCAAGTTTTATGTTTTTTGTAGTTGTGTCTTTCTTCATGTTGGGGTCCTCCAGCTGTCTGCCATTAACACTTAAGGCCACATGCTTGCTTCTTTAAGAGTATTGGGAAAAGCAGATTCATGATTTTTAGTTAGGTACATGACTCAGAATATGCACAGAAGCTTTTTTTTTTTTTGGTGAAATTAACATAACATAAAATTAATGATTTTATTTTGTATTTTTTAATTTTTTTTTTAGTTTATTTTTTGAGAAAGAGAGCAAGGGGGAGGGGCAGAGAGAAAGGGAGAGAGAATCCCAAGCAGGCTCTGCACCGTCAGCACAGAGTCCAAGGTGGGGATTTTAAAGTATACTGAGATTAGTGGCATTTTGGTACATTCAGTTTTGTGCAACCATCACTTTTATCAAGACACAGCATTCTTTCTTTCTTTTTTTTAAGTTTATTTATTGTGAGAAAGAGTGAGCAGGGGAGGGGCAGACAGGGAGAGAAAATCCCAAGCAGGCTCTCACTGGAAGCACAGAACCAATATGGGACTCGAACTTTTGAACTGTGAGATCATTACCTGAGCTGAAATCAAGAGTCAGAGGCTTAACCAACTGAGGCACCCAGGAGTCCCCATTTTTTTTTAAGTTTATTTCTTTTTTTTAGTAATCTCTGAACCCAGCACGGGTTTTGAACTCATGTCCTGACAACAAGAGTTGTGTGCTCTTCGGACTGACCTAACCAGGCACCCCAAGACACAGAGAATTCTTAAGTGGAATTTACTTAAATGGAAAACCAGGTTTACAATAAAGTAATTTTTGGCATTATTTTGCTTGCTAATTTCTCAGTCTATGTCACTTGTAGAATTTTTTTTTTTTTGAAACTTCCTTGCATTCATATTTAAGTTTCTAATTTTGGGGAATCTAAACAATTGCTAGAATGGTATTTTTCTTGTTTTGATAATAGTCAAAAAAAGAAGCAACAAGGTAAACACTTGAATAGATTTTTTTTGTTCACTTTTGACTAGAATGGAGTAGTAATTTAATTTATTTAATTGTGGAATTATTTTTCAGTTTAGAGCTGTCCATGGTGGTGTTTGGATTTGGGAGATTCAAACTTTTTAATGTGCCTACAGAACACTATCTGAATAAGGCTGTGGGATACAGGAGGGCCTCATTCTCTTCTCTTTAGGTTGTGTGTTACGACCCTAGAAGAGTGAGAGTTATGCTTCCTGATTTTAGTTATCTTTTTCTTTTTACCTTAACTCTCCCAAAAATCTGCACAATGTTTATTTGTAATATCCCAGTAGAAGCAAAAGTTGTTTGTTGTAAACATAAATTCTAGACATTTGTAAAAAATATTTTAGAAGGATTTGAGCTTTTATTTCTTAGTAAGAAGAGATCTTTTGGGGTTCTGCTTTTGCTTGTGGATATCTTCAATCTATATACCAATTTTTTCTCATAATCTCTTGTTCTCCATGGAGGTGTTGGTGTTGGTGCTAAAGTAGTAACACAAAGAGGATGGCAGTGGTATCTCCAATTAGCATTTCTTATTTAGGTCCCTTAAGAACCCCTAGTGAGAAATTAGAATAAAACAATTATGTCAAATTAATTAGAAAAGCTAAGTAGACTGAGGTCACTATATTCAGTCAGTATTACACTGTTTTTAGATTAAGTAGACATGCAGCATAATTGAACATATATTACAAATATAAATTTTCTGAATTATCAGATGGATTTAATCACTAGCCAGTAATTTTTGTCTTCTGTTCTTGTGGACTTTCACATCATCTGTGATTTACAAGACTGGTTCTAAAGTATCTTCAATTTCCTGCTATTGTTTCATTTAATAAACACTTGGTGATTACTGTAGTATATGCATTTAAGGTAATGAAGAAGTTTGGAAATAGTGGTGGTGGTTGTACAACATTGTAAGTGTACTTAATACTGCTAAATTGTACATGTAAAAATGGTTAAAATGGAAGATTTTATGTTATATAATTTTACTACCATAAAAATATAAGAAAAATCTTATCAGTAAATATACATGTCTGGAATGATTCTTTTTAGTTATGAATTTTTTTAGTTGAGATTTTATTACAGGGTAATTTTTCCTAGGATAATTGGCTACTTTAAGCCCAAGGTATTCAGAAGAACAGGAGAATGGAATCTGGTTATGAATTTTTTTTTAAGTTTATTTTTATTTTGAGAGAGAGAGAGAAAGTGCATGCATGGAGACAGACAGACACACACACACACACACACACACACACACACACACACACACACACATTTGAGTGGGGGAGGGGCAGAGAGAGGGGGAAATTGAATTCTAAGCAGGCTTCACACTGTAAGCACAGAGTCCGACATGGGACTAAGCCAACCAAGCATGGTTATGAATTTTCTTAAATGTTTTTATGGATGTATTATCATGCAATTAAAAATTATAAACAGTTTCATAAAGAAAACATTTAATTTTCTGTGTTATAAAATTAAGCATTTTGTTGGTTTTTTTTAAAGATTATTAGTTACTTTGAAAGAGTGAGAACGAGTGGGGGAGGGAGGAGAGAGAGAGAGAGAGAGAGAGAGAGAGAGAGAGAGAAAGAGAAAGAGAGAAAGAATGAATCCCAAACAGGCTCTGCACTGTCAGCATGGAGCCTAATTCGGGGCTTGATTTCACAAACCATGGGATCATGACCTGAGCCAAAATCAAGAAGTTGGACGCTCAACCAACAAAACCACCCATGCCACCCAAATATTTTGTTTTTATAAAAAATTTTTCTCCTAAATGAAATGAAGTCTACTCTGCATTTTAAAAAAGATAATCCTTGAATACCTATAGTCTTATAAGCATGTAAAATGATAAGAAAAGCAGTTTTTCTTTCTTATTCCTGATTAATATACAGCTTTATTGAGGTATGACTGATACTTAAGAAACTGTATATATTTAAAATATACAATCTGATGTTATGGCATTTGTATACACTGATGAAATAATCACTATAATCAAGATAGTGAACATATCCATTACTCCCAAAAGTTTCCTCACACTTTTTCATAATCCCTCTTTCCCACCCCATCTAATTTTACCCTTCCTCCGTTAACTGGATCTTTTTTCCACCATTGATCAGTTTGCATTTCCTAACATTTTATGTAAATATGTTTATTTATCCAATGTCAACTTTCATTTATTAGGCTCTTTTCATTCCAAATTATTTTCAGATCCAAAGTGATTGTTCCATTTTACATTCCCACTTACAATGTATGAGCATTCCATTTTTCCCATGTCCTAACCAGTACTTGGTACTGTCAGTTTATTTAATGTTAGCCATTTTAGTAGGAATATAGTGATATCGCATTGTGGTTTTAATTTGCATTTCTCCAGTGACTGATGATAATTGAGTATTTTCCTTGTGTGTGTTTGCCATTTGTATAGCTTCTTTGGTGAAATGTCTGTTCAAATTTTTCACTCATTTAAAAAATTAGATTCCTTGTTTTCTTCTTATTCCTGAGTTTTGAGAGTTCTTTTTATAGTCTGGATACCAGACCTTTATCAGAGGTAGACTTTGCAAAGATTTTCTCCCAGTATGTAGCTTGTCTTTTCATGCCCTTAAACTTGTCTTCTCAAGAGTGGAAGTTTTAAAATTTCAATATAGTTTCATTTATAAATTTGTTTTTTATGATCATGCTTTTGGTCAGATCTAAGAATTCTTTGTGTAATTCATGGTGCTATGATATGAATGTTTGTATTCCCCCTAAAGTCATATGTTGAAACCTAATCTTCAATGTGATGGCTTTCGGAGGTGAGGCCTTTGAGAGGTATTAGTTTCTGAGAGTAGAGCCCTCATTAATGGAGTTAATGCCCTTATAAGAAAAGACTTAAGAGCGCTTGCTTCCTTTCTCTGTACTCTGCTGTGTGAAGATATATAGGAGGGCAGCTGACTGGTAGCCAGAAAGAATGTCTCCCCGGAACCTGAACACACTGGTACACTGATCTCAGATTTCCCAGCCTCCAGAACTATGAGAAATAAATTTTTGTTGTTTAAGCCACCTGGTCTATGGTGATTTGTTATAGCATTCTGAACTAAGACACAGGGGCACAAAGGTTTTCTTCTATGTTTTCATCTAAAGCATTGTTAGATTTTGCATTTAGGTCTACAGTACATTTTGCATTAATTTTTTGTGTGTGATGTGATGTATGGAACAAAATTCACTTTTTGAGTACAGGTATCAGTTGTTTCAAAACCATCCTTTCTTTCTTTTTGTTTTTAATGTTTTTTCAGTTTTGAGAGCAGAGCATGAGTGGGAGAGGGGCACAGGAAGGGAGACACAGAATCCTAAGCAGGCTCCAGGCTCTGAGCTGTCAGCACAGAGCTTGATGCCGGACTCAAACTTCCAAATCGTGAGACCATGACTTGAGCTGAAGTTGGCCGCTTAACCGCTTAACCGACTGAGCCACCCAGGCGCCCCAACACCATCCTTTTCTTCACTGCATTGTTTTTGCATATTTAAAAAAAGTCAGTTGTCTGTGTATGTGAGGGTCTATTTTTTGATTACTGTAGGTTTTAATAAATTTGAAATCAGGTAGTGTTCTCTAGTTTTGTTCTTTTGCTTGTTTTGGCTATTGTAAGTCTTTTGCATTTCCATGTGAATTTTAGAATAAGGTATCCATTTCTACAAAAAGCCTACTGAGATTTTAATTGGGATTGTGTTGAATCTCTATACTGGGGACAATTGACATCTTAACTATAATCTTTAATCTTTAATTCTATAAATCTATAAAATTTAATCTTTAATTTTCAAGCCTATAGATAAGATATATCTTTTTATTTAGGTATTCTTTAGTTTCTTTCAACATGTTTTGTAGTTTTTAGTGTACAATTTTTAACATCTTTAGTCAGATTTATTCTTAAGTATTTAACATTTTTTGACGCTGTTGTAATGGTATTTGCCTTTCCATTTCAATTTCTAGTTATTCACCATTAGTAAATAGAAGTACAGTTGATTTTTGTATTTTGATCTTGTATTCTGCAACTTCGCTAAACTCACTTGTTCTGGGAACTTTTTTTGTAGATTCTGTCCGATTTTCTACACATACCGTCATGTCATCTTCTAATAAATAGTTTTACTTTTGCCTTTCCAATCTCGATATCTTTTATTTCTTTTTCTTGTCTGATTACACTGGACAGAATCTCTAACAGAATGTTGGCTATAGAAGTGGTGAGAATGGACATCCTTTCTATCCTAATTTCCTAAGAGTTTTTATCAGGAGTAAGTAGTGTTGGATTTTTTGAGTGCTCTTTCCACATCTATTGATATGATCATATAGTTTTTATGTTTTTAGTTTGTTAGTATCATGAATTACATTGATTTTTAAATGTAAAATCAACTCTGTATTTTTGGGATAAATACTATTTCTAAGTTTGGGCTACTCTACCAACATACTATAAACTGAGTGGTTTATAAGTAATAGATACTTATTTCTCACAGTTCTGGAGACTGGGAAGTCTAAGATCAATGAGCTGGCAGATTTGGTATCTGTTGAGGGTTCATTCCTTCACTAATACCCACCCTCTCACTGTAACTTTACATGGTAGGAGGTATGAGGGAATCTCTGTAGGGTCTCTTTTGTAAAGAGCACTATTCTCATTAATGAGGGCTCAACTCTCAGGACCTAAGCAACCTTCCAAAAGCCCCATCTTGTAATAAAACCACATTGAGCATTAGGATTCATATGAATTTTGGCAGGATACATATACTCCATATATAGCACTCTACTTTGTCATTGCATACTTTTTAAATATATTGCTGAATTAGATTTGCTAGAATTTTATTAAAATTTTTACATCTGTATTTGTTTATAGATGTCTTTTCTGGTAATATCTTTGCCTTGTTTTGGCATTACGGTAGTGTTGGCCTCATAGGATGAATTGGGAAAAATTCTTTCCTCTTCAGTTTTCTGGAAGAGTTTGTATTAAATTGGTATTATTCTTCCTTAAATGTTTGATAGAATTCAGCAATGAAGGCATCTAGGCCTAAAATTTTCTCTCTGGGAAGGTTTAAGTAGGGGTAATTAAATTATTCATTTCTTATTGAGTAAACTTTGGTAGCTGATGTCTTTCAAATAATTTGTACATTTAATCTAAATTGTTGATTTACATAGTTGCCCATAATATTCTGTATTATTCTTTTGCTAGCTGTAGCTATATTACTTCATTCATTACTGATATTTGCAATTGTGTCTTCCTTTTGTTACCTGATCAGTCTTGCCTAGAGGTTTATTAATTTGATTGTTCTCAAAGAACCAGCTTTTATTTCAGTGATTTTTCTCTTCGTTTGTTTCCTCTCTGACCTTTATTTCCTTTTTGTATGCTTACTTTGAGTTTAATTTGCTCTTCTTTTTCTAGAATTTGGGGGTATAAGCTTTACTATTTTCTGTTGATCATCCATTTTAATTAGCATTTTAATCAGTGTTTTTGTTAAGAACTACTGATAGTAGCATGCTATTGAAATCAACCACTTCATAAATTGGCAAGAATAGCTAGTATTCTGGAGTATCAGTTGAAATCCAAAAGGCTGAGATGGTGACCTAAACATATCAAGATGGCTAATTAAGAAAAATCTCAAATCTTATACTCAGTACCAAAAAATCAGTTTGGAAAGTATGGGATAAGGGAGAGCAACTTTAGTGCAGTATTGGTTAAGAGTTGTTAGGATCCACAGTGCCTCGATACAAGGTATGGTTATTTGAATGTAATTTGGCTTCAGAAAATCTAATTTGATAAAAGTTTTTATTAATGTAAATTTAGTATTAAGAAAAAGGAAGATAATAATTGCACTCTTCTTTACTGAATAGACCATTTGTATTTAATTCTGAGCACCACACTGAAGGGTTTAGACACACTAGAACCCTTAGCCAGGGTAAACAGATTTATAATGGATGAACCATGCCATAATGAATCTTGGAATTGTAGGATGTTAGAGTGTTTATGGACCTTAGAAATTGCCTTATTTTTCAATTTAGAAAACCAAAGCCAGGAGCTATTGGTTTACTCAGTGTTACCCAGATAATCAGTGACAAGTGTTGAAGATTGGATTTTCAGTTTCTGGAGATCATTTCAACATTGTTTCCACTGAACCATCTTGTCATCAAACTATAGTTCAGAAAGAAGAGGTCTTTGAAAGGTCTTGAAATCATCTATATGAGAAAAAAAAATCAGTGATCAACAAGAAAATGTTAGTGAGATTATTTTCATCTTAAAAGATTGAGCTATCCATGTGATTGCTAGTTCCTGGAGGTAGTCAGTGAAAGACTGGACTGGACGATCCTTCATGTGGAATGTTGTCGATGGATTCATGTATCAGATAAACTGGGCTGTATCAGCTCTAGAATTCTTTCTGTCTGAGTGTGTTTCTTCTTTTGGTGGTTGTCACAATTTCCATTATGAGCATTCATGCTACTCAAATTCCCCTAATACTAAGTATTACTGCCATCAGCTTGGAATTCCCAAGAGTGACTTGTAAAAGGCACTCTTTTCAGTTCTACGGCAGAAATACCTATTCCTGTCCACATTAGGGTCATTTTCTTCTTTTTTTTTTCCTGGATGTCAGGAAGGATCTTTGGCTGGTTTCCCTACTTACAGTTTTATAAGAAGAAACAGGTTTTCTCTGTTTAGAAGATGACTTCTTCTAGAGTATTTCTTCTGCCCCAGCCCTGTTTCCCAAGTTGGAGCCTGAATTTCATTGTGCCTTATATGTATTTGTGTGCTAAAATGAGTACTCTCTAATGGTAATATGTCTAGTGGCATATATGAGAAATATAAACTTAGACTCATAGATGTAAGTAATAAGAGATTTCAGAGATTATTTGGTTCATGTTTCATAAAGAATATTCTGTGGTATGTTGAATGATTTATGAGCAAGTGTTCTGTGACCAAATAAGTTTGGGAAACAGTTTGTAAAACAAAAATAGGATTTTATACTATGGTTTATTAATATTATTATTACTGTTTTTAACTCTAGGGCATTCCCAACTTATTATTTATTATACATCGTGAATCTCAGAGCAAGCCCCCTTGCTTGAGTAATTAATGTTTATTATTTATTTATTTATTAATACAATAATTAATGTTTCACAAATTTATTTAAGTGGAACCATTTTTTCTTTTTAAGGACTAAAGTTCTGTGAAGCACTTTGGGAAAAGCTGACTTTGTCCATTCCCCTTAATTTAGAAGATGAGGCAACAGAAACCTAGAGAGATGAACCAAATTCCCCAGGGTCACTAGTTAGTGATTGAGTAAGAAATTACAGTTCTTCTGATCAGTTTTGGACCTCTTACAAGTAAAAAGATAATATACCTTCTTTTTATATTTGACATGTTTCTCATTCAATTACTCTTTTTCCTTAACTCTTACCCACTCTTTTTCTCTCTCCCCAACTTTTTTGTTCTTTTATTTGTCCTCTTTTATTCTTTTACATGGTTAAGACATTTGACATTGTGGTTTTATGTGGCTTCTCAAATTATTTTTTTCCTCTTGGAATTAAGCTTTCATTTCTGTTGGCTGGAACCTAAATATATTATTTTTCAAAAGCAGATTCCATTGTGCAATTTTTATAAAACATCCTGAGAATTGTAGAAATCTTCAAATGGGTGAGAACAATTATTATTTTCTTTCTTCTAACTGTACAGAATGATATGATTCTAAGGTTGCTTTCATTCTGACATCTAATGTAGGCTTACTGTGGAAGTTTTGGTTGATTACTAAGGTGAGTAGGAATATGAAGAATTTGGGAGCATGGATTGTTTTGAAGAGTTAAGGTTGGACTGGAGGGTTCACTTTATTGATGTGAAGGTAGCCCTGTTTAAAGTTAGTTACCTTGGGGTGCCTAAGAGGTGCAGTCAGTTCAGTGTCCCCTGTTGATTTCGGCTCAGGTCATGATCTCACTGTTAGTGAGTTTAAGCTTCTTGTTGGGCTCTGCGCTGGCAGTGCGGAGCCTGCTTGCAATTCTCTCTCTCCCTCTCTCTTTGCCCTTCCCTCACTTGCTCACTCTCTCTCTCTCTCTCTCTCTCTCTCTGTCTGTTTCAAAAATAAGTAAGTAAACTTAAAAAAAAAGTTGGTGACCTTGGGAGGCTGTTTTTTCTCCTGGCCATTTGCAATGAGAAGGATGAAATAAAATGTACTTTGTTTTGCTAAGATATTATCACTGATGTATGTAGAAATATTTTTGGTATGAATTATTGAAACAATTTTTATTTATGGGTATTCTAAATTTCACTTGTTTAGTTTTAACTTTGTGGTGAAATACAAGTACCTGTACCCATAAGAGTTCCAACTTTGTAGGTGTGGGACACTGGATAGGTTCAAATGCCTTTTGAAAATACTTTTTAATGTAAAATTACTTACATGTAAAAATACATACATGTAAAAATACTTTTTAATGTAATTAAATGTAATTTAAATGTAATTTTAATTTTAATGTAATTAAATGTAAAATTAAATTACATGTAAAAATACTTACATGTAAAAATACTTTTTAATGTAATTAAGTCTTCGACAAGTAATTAAAGTTTGGGGTGTATTTCATAATGCTCTATAGTAGTTTCTCAGTATCTTTAGCCTGCAGGCACTGTATGACTTGGTTTGTGTGAGAATTTTCCTAACAGTATTCGGTGAATGGTGTCAAATTCATAGGATATTGTTGAATAGCGAGCCAGTGTTTGGAAGAAAATGAGTTAAAATTAGTTTGAATTGTGAGGCAGTACTGTTAGTGCTATTAATGGATTAACAACTATTAAAGAGTAAAACACTTTGTTCCATAGGTCTGAGTAAAAACTCTCTATTGATAAAATTAAGTCAGTTTGCAACTTTTTGCAGAACTTATTTTACCTTACAAATGAAGTTGCCAGTTACGATTTTATACCTCGTTTTTTCTTTTTAAACAAGTTTTATTTATTATTTATTATTTTTGTTATTAGTTTCAGGTGTACAGTATAGTGATTCTTATGCCTTGTTAACACATGTTTCTGTTTATATAAAAGTAATTGTACTGTACTTTAGCTTAGTTACCTCAACCCTTGCTTCTCTTCTGTCATAAACTGAATGTAGTTAATATCTCAGGGATTATAGAATAGGAATTCAGATTATTTGTTTACTTGCATAAATGTTTCATAGTGGTTGTAAGATTTGGGTAAATATTCTGTGTAGCACAAATTTTCTGTAACAAATGATTTCTTTTTTGTTTTTAATTTTATTTATTTTGAGAGAGAGAGAGAGAGAGAGAGAGAGAGAGAGACAAAGAGAGAGGGAGGAGGGGCAAAGAAAGAGGTAAAGAAAATCCCAAACAGGCTGCTTGCTGTCATAGCAAAGCCTGACACAGGGCAAAATCCTAGGAACTGTGAGATCATGACCCGAGCCAAAATCAAGAGTCCGATGCTTAACCTACTGAGCCACCCAGGCGCTCCTGTTACAAGTGATTTCTTAGTAGTTTTTTCAAATTAAACCTCATTTTGTTTTAGAGCATTGATTTTATGACAGTTTTTTAGTTTCTAAGACTTTTAAACCCTCCCTTCTCAATCACCTTTACTAGCTGCTGTTGGTTGCTATAGCTTGTTTTTTAAATAGTCTTTCTCTTTCTTCTACTTTTCTTCACTTGCTAATTGAATTCTAGTTTTTTTCAGGTTTTGAGTTGCTTTGTTCCAGGGAAATTGAACCCTTCCCAGCCTCAGGGGATGAATTGCATTTGGTTTAAGCCAGAGGTTCTCAAAATGTGGACCCTAGTGGGTCTTTGAGATCTTTTCTGGGAGTATGTGATGTATAAACTACTTTCATCATTATTTGCTAAGATGTTACTAATTAAAAAGAAAATCTCATTCTATCATGAGTGCATAGTGGAATTTTTCCAGAGACTATATGATGTGAGATACTCAACGGACAAGAAAGAGAAGACAGGTATTAGAGAGATTTACAAAATTATAATAAAACACTGCCATTTTTTTCATTAAGTTTTTTACCTTTTGGAAAAGTTATCTTTAGTTAATGTTATTTTCATTTTAAGCAAATTGATAAATACATATTGTAAGCATTTCTCAAACTTCTTTCTATTATGGTAAATTGTGATACATATTATTCCTATAAACTAAGCTTTTTGAGGTCTTTAATAATTTTTAAGAGTGTACAAGAGGTCATGAGATAAAAAGTTTTAAAATGACTGGTTTAGGACACTGTTTAGCAGTGAGCATGTGACTGCTTTGCCAAATAAAACCCGAGGTGAGGATTTCTGGAGTATGGATGTCTATGTAGATTTCCTTGCTTTTATAAGAAGAGACCCAAGAGAAGAAATAAATCCTTTCCTGCATAGACATTTGTTGTATTGATATTGTTCCTGAAACTGCTGCAGCCATCTTCTACAAGGGGAACAGCTGGCATGCTGAGGGTGGCTGAGCAAAAAGGTGGAAAGTCTGAATCTTTGATGTTGATCCAAAATTAATGAACCCTGGAATTGCCCTATTTCCAGACTTCCTGTTATGTGAGATAATAAATTTCTTTCTTGTTTAAACCATTTTTATTTAGGTCTTATGTTATTTGCAGCCAAAAAAAAAAAAAAACCAAAAACATTTTAACTGAAACACCTTCATTTTGACCTCACAAATTCATGAATGTTTTTATTTACAGTGATTGTTTTTACCTGAGACCTATTTATTTGTCTTCAAAGATAGGAATAGGGATGCTGATGTCTGGATAACAATTACTTTTGTCTTTTTGATTTTGTGCATCTTAGTTCTGTGGTTTTAGAATGCCCTTTGTCTTGAAATGTAACTAGCAAACTCATGCTCCCAGCTAAATGTCATGTCCTTTTCTAATCTTTGTCTTCTCATGAAACTTTTATGTATGGTTTTCTTACAGTACTGATCCTATCATCATCATCATCATCATAATTGTTATTTTTAAAGATTTTTAAAACTTGTCATTTGCAAATATTTTTCCCATTCAGTAGATTGCCTATTCATTTTGTTTATGGTTTTCTTTGCTGTGCAAAAGTTTTTTTTTATTTTAGTATAGTCCCAGTGGTTTATTTTTGCGTTTGTTTCCTTTGCCTGAGAAGACCTATCCATAAATTTGTTGTTAAGGTTCATGTCTAAGAGATTACTTCCTGTTTTCTGTTCGTTTTATGGTTTCTGGTTCATATTTAGGTCTTTAATCCATTTTAGGTTTATTTTTGTGTATGGAGACAGAAAGTGGTCCAGTTTTATTCTTTTGCATGTAGCCCAGCACCATTTATTAAAGAGACTGTCTTTGCCCTATTCTGTATTCTTGCCCCCTTTGTCTTAGATTGATTGATCATATAAATGTGGGTTTAATTCTAGGCTATCTTGTTCTGTTGATCTATGTGTCTTTTTATGTACCAATACTATACTATTTTAATTACTGTACCTTTGTAGTGTATCTTGTAATCTGGGATTGTGATACCTCTAGCTTTGTTCTTCTTTCTCAAGATTAATTTGGCTATTTGGGACCTTTTTTGATTCCATACAAATTTTTAGGATTATACTGTTTCTGTGAAAAATGCTGCTGGTATTTTGATAGGGATTGCATTGAATCTGTAGATTGCTTTGGGTAGTATGGACATTTCAACAATATTGATACTTCCAGTCCACGAACATGGAATATCTATTTGTGCTGTCTTCAGTTTCTTTCATCAGTGTTTATGGTTTTCAGAATACAGATCTTTCACGTCTTTGGTTAAGTTTATTCCTAAGAATTTTTGTGTCTATGTGTAATTATAAATGAGATTGTTTTCTTAATTTCTGGTTCTGCTGCTTTGTTGTTAGTGTATAGAAACACAACAGATTTCTGTGTATTCATTTTGTATCTTGCAACTTGGCTGAATTCATTTATTAGTTCTAGTAGTTTTTTGGTGGAGTCTTTAGGGCTTTCTATATACAATATCACATCATCTGCAAATAGTGACAGTTTTACTTCTTCCTTACCTATTTGGGTGTCTTTTATTTCTTTTTGTTGTCTTACTGCTTTGGCTAGGACTTCCAATAAAAGTGGTGGGAATGGATATCCTTGTCTTGTTCCTGACCTTGAAAAAGCTGCCCATTGAGTATGTTGTTAGCTGTAGGTTTTTCACATAAGACCTTTATTATGTTGAGGTATGTTCCTTTTAAATGCACTTTATTGAGAGTTTTTATCCTGAATTGATGTTGAATTTTAAGTGCTTTTTTGCATCTGTTGCGACGATCACGTTTTTTATCCTTTATTTTGTTAATGTGATGTATCATGCTGATTGATTTACAGAGATGGAATCACCTTTGCATCCCTGGAATAAATCCCGCTTGATTATGGTGAATGATTCTTTTACTATATTACTGAATTTGGTTTATTAATATTTTGTTGAGGGTTTTAACATTTGTGTTCATTAGGGATATTGACCTGGAGTTTTCTTTTTTTGTAGTGTCTTCATCTAATTTTGGTATCAGGGTAAGGCTGGCCTTGTATAATGAATTTGGGGCTTTTCTTCCTCTTCTCTTTCTTGGAATAGTTTGAGGAGAATCAGTATTAACTCTTCTTTAAATGTTTGGTAAATTCATCTGTGAAGCCATCTGGTCCTGGACTTCTGTTTGTTTAAAGTTTTGTGGTTACTGATTGAATTTCATTGTCTAGTAATTAGTTTATATAGATTTTTTATTTCTTCCTGATTCAGTTTTGGAAGATTGTATATTTCTGGGAATTTATCCATTTTTGCTAGGTTTTCTAATATAATTAATTTTTTTACTTGAAATTTTTTATTAATCATCTATGAATTTAAAGTTAGAGCTTTATTTTATTCAACTTTATATTGCTTCATTATGTGGCTTCCAATGCACAGTAGATCTAGATCATTATAGAAAATATTTGAGGCAGAGATCCACTCATCTTGAGGCTACCCAAGAAAAGCCTGGTAAACCACAGCTTGATCTGCCTCAGAAGCCCATCAGGGAGCCCTACACCAGCTTCCTGGCTGGAAGGACTGTGGCTCAAAGGGAACCAGAGGCCTGGCCTTGCAGGTGTGAGAGCTTGATGGGGGAAGTCTTAATATCAAACTTCAAAACAATTTCATCAAAACAGGTTATTCAAAACAAGTTCAAATCACAATTTGGTGCAAAACCACTTTCAAAACACTAGTTTGCAATAACAAGTTAGTACACAAGTGGAGACCAAATTAAATGGGTGGATTAAAAATGCATTTTGGAAGTAAACAAGACTGTTGGTGGGTTTTTTCTTGACTGTTGGACCAGAAATCAAGCATCATACACATCAAGTGAATGCTCCAGGTAGCTACCAGAGGGTTTTGATATCAAAATTGCAAGATTGCAAAGATCAAGATTGCAAAGATCACATACATGTTGAGTTTTTACTACAAATGGATTTTAAAGATGAAAATTCATTTCCGTTTTGGATTTTGGATGGCCCTCAAGCATGTGAAGGGAAGCTCAATACCACAGAGGTCTATGGAGCTGCTCCCTCATAGAAATGAAGCTAATCTCTGCCTGCCTGCCTGCCTGCCTGCCTGCCTGCCTTCCTTCCTTCCTTCCTTCCTTCCTTCCTTCCTTCCTTCCTCTCCTTCCCTCTCTCTGTTTTTCTCCCTTTTTCTTTCTTTCTTTTCTTTCTTTCTTTCTTTCTTTCTTTCTTTCTTTCTTTCTTTCTTTCTTTC
>NW_024412426.1:7721831-7731277 GCF_014898765.1 Herpailurus yagouaroundi
TTCTTTCTTTCTTTCTTTCTTTCTTTCTTTCTTTCTTTCTTTCTTTCCCTTTCAAGTTGGTTTACTTATTTTGAGAGAGAGAGAGATAGAGTACACGTGGGCAGAGAGAAAGAGGAAGAGAGAGAGAATCCCAAGCAGGCTCTGCACCATCAGTGCAGAGCCCGACATGGGACTCGAACCCACAAATTGAGATCATGACCTGAGCCAAAATCAAGAGTCAGGTGCTTAACTGACTGAGACACCCCGGCACCCCTCTGACTTTATCCACTCTTGTTTGTATACCCTTTTCCCTGTTTTCACAAAGCTTTGTACTCTGTGTTATATTCTGTCTTGTAAATGAACCTGAAGCTTCTTCACACTGAGTTGCAAATGACCTGAATGTAATTTAGATTTTAACACAAAACTCAGAGTTTAAAAAAAAGTCATGAAATTGTAACAGTGACATTTCAGATTTTATCTAAGAGTTAATTATCTTCTCCAGATCATACACCAATTTGCATATATAAAGTACAGTTTGATCATCTATAAGGCCAAGGTCAGAATTTGGTCTTCTGTTCCTCTATACCCTTTTCTCTATTACATACTTTGATTTGCTTGCTAATTAGGGAGGCCTTTATGACCAGTTACTATGGGCATTTCCCATATTGCTCCCAGACTGTAGAATCAGGAAAGATAATTAACCATGCAGCTCTGGAGCCAGGCTTCATACAGTCTTCTAGTCAGTGAGTTCAGCAGGTGGCCAGTCAACAGTTAGTTATTAAACACCTTTTAATGAGCTAGGTGCTGAACTGGTGCATTCCTGCTTCTGATAATAGTTATGAAGCAGGAGAGGACTGAAAAGGAAAGAAGGAATTTTGGTTTTTGCTGAACATGTCTTGCCATATTCCATAAAGTGGCCATTTTGTTTTGTTTTGTTTTGTTTTGTTTTAGCTGAGTTGACACTATGGACAACTCTAGACAGGGCTAACCTTGCTGAAATTAATAGATCTATTTCCAGCCTCTAATAGTGACCAGTTAGTATATGCAGTTGTCTAACACCTGAATGTTTGAAATCATCACACAAGACTGGAAAATCTTTTCTTTGTTTCAGCAACTAGAAAGATCTGTGTAATGTGCATAGCTGTACAATAGTGATAACTCAGAATTCTATCAGAGAACTCACAAGCTTGTCTAATTACCATGCTATAGCTCATCAAAAGATGCTTTAAGATTAATGCAAGAGACAGTAATACATAATGCATCTTACAGGGCTGAGGGCTAGAAAGAATATGGGGATAGTGACCCTTTAAAGACTTTTAAAAAAATTTTAGAGAGTGAGCACGTGATTGGGGATGAAGGGCAGAGGGGGAGAGAGAGAATCTTAAGCAAGCTCCACACTCAATGCAGAGCCCAATGCAGGGCCTGATCTATGGCCCTGGGATGGAGCCTGATGCAGGGCTCGATCCCATGACCGTAGGTCATGACCTGAACCAAAATCAAGACTCAGATGCTCAACCGACTGAGCCATCAAGGTGCCCCAACCTTTTAAAGACTTTGAATGTCTAAAATATCTTTAGTTCACCACTCTCAAGTTTGATTGGTTTGATTAGGCATTAAATTCTTTTTTGGAAATTATTTACACATTAGAATTCTGCTGCTAGAAGTCAGATGTTTTCTTTCCTATTCCAGTGAATATGAATTTTCTCTTAGTTTGTCAGTCTCACTCTGCCCCTCTCTCATCGTCATCAGTTTTCTAGCTCTGGTGTTAAGAAAATTGATAATGTATCTCAATGTATTTTCCCCCATTTTTAAATTGAGGTATAGTTGGCACACAATGTTGTATTAGTTTCAGGTGTACTAAGTAGTGATTCAGAAACTCTGTACATTATGCTATGTACACTCCAAGTATAGCTACCATGTGTCACCATACAATGCTGTTGCAGTACCAAAAAAAAAAAAGGACATGTTTGAATAAAATTGTAGGGTACTGTTGGGCAGCTGACTTGGTTACATCTCACTGAACCAATTAGGTTAATCCTTAAAAACAGAGAGGGAGATGTGAGTGGTTAGCCAGTGGTAGACCAAGATGATACAGGAAGATGTAGGGAGATCTGGGCAGATGTGAGCACACATAATTTTATAAACATAATCAAAATTATGAAAGAGGATAAAATGGCATGGAGAAAATTTGTGGACTGGTAGATGAGAGAATAGTAGGAGGGAGGCACTAAGTGAAATGAGCAGTATTAACAGTTTTGTTTAAGCAATAGGAATAAAGAGAATGAGTCAGTTTTGGGAAAAGTCAAATAAATTTGGCTTTGTTTATCATGTATATAACTGATAGTTCTTTATTTGTTAAATTTTAAAATAGTTTAGGGATCTTGGGTGGCTTAGTTGGTGGAACATGCGACTCTTGATCTCCAAGTTGTGAGTTCAAGCCCCACATTGGGTATAGAGCTTACCTGAAAAAAAAAATAGTTGAAAGTTAAACAATCTCATTTTTAAAATGTTTATTTTTCTCCTCTGATAGATTGGGTCTGGCAGCAGTGGAACTTAAATTTCATTATGTCTCCTTTGCTTTAAAGATTTAATAAATTTATCAATTGGTTAATTTCGTTGATCAGCAAAGCCCCTGATGGATATAGAAGGCCTTTCATTCAGAGGCTAGTATTACACTTGACCTCCCAAAGTTTTTGTTAAGAGTAGAATCAGATTCTGTTTAGCCTCAGAAGCTCGGAATGTCTTTAAAAAGAGATGTGAGGGGTCGCCTGGGTAGCTCAGTCAGGTAAGCGTCCCACTTCGGCTCAGGTCATGATCTCATGGTTCATGAGTTCGAGCCCCGCATTGACAGCCCAGAGCCTGGAGCCTGCTTCGGATTCTGTGTCTCCCTCTCTCTGCCCCTCCCGAGCTCACACTCTGTCTGTCTGTCTGTCTGTCTGTCTGTCTGTCTCTCTCACAAAGATAAATAAATATTTAAAAAATAAATAAATAAAAAGATGTGAGACAATAAGGTGCAAAAGACGAAATTTATAAGGAGACTTACCTGTTATTAGGTAATGAGGTTGCTCCACAAATAAGGTAAGGATGCAAAGGAGAACACTACAGTTCTAATTTATTGTTAGAGTTACTTCTATGGTCATTAATCCTATTTTTAGATCTGTTATATACCTCCTGAATATCACACTGAAGAAGTAATTCTTCTCTCTTTTTTTAATGTTTATTTTTGAGAGAGAGTGTGTGATTGGGGGTGATGCAGAGAGAAGGGGGACAGAGGCTCCAAAGTGGCCTCTGTACTGACAGTAGCAAGCCCAATGTAGGGCTTGACTTCACAAACCCTGAGAGCATGACCTGAGCTGAAGTCTGACGCTCAACTGACTGAGCTACCCAGGCGCTTCAAGAAGTAATTCTTTTCAATAAAGTCTCAGAAATAAGTATGGAGACACTGGTGGAAATCAGTAGCTGTAGGTGTTTGTTGATCCTCTATCATATTGAGAAAGTTACCTTTTCTGTTCCTATTTTACTGAGAGATTTTATGAACAATGGATGTTGGTGTTTGTCAAATGCTTTTTCTGCCTCTATTGAGATAACTGTATATTTTTTCTTCTTTATTTTGTTAATATGGTAAATTACATTGACTCATTTTTGAATGTCAAACCTAACCTCGTATTCCTGGGATAAATCCCACTTGGTCATGACACTATTATTATTATTATTATTATTATTATTATTAATTATATATTCCTGATTAGAGTTGCTAAAATTTAGTGAAGGATTTTTGTGTCTTTGTTCATGAGGTATATTGGTCAGCAGTTTTCCTTTTTTGGAATGTAATGATGGTCTCATAGAATGAGTTGAGACTTATGTTCCTCTATTTGATAAAAAGTGCTATAGTTTTATGAGAAGGTTTTTCTTTTTTTTTCTTTTTTCTTTTCTTTTTTTTTTACTAGAAGTTTAATATACTTCATGAGTAAGGTTTGGTAATTTTTGTCTTTCAAGGAATTTGAACATTACCTCTAAAATTGTCAGGTTTATTTGCAAAAGGCATTTGTGATACTGCCTTCTTATTTTTTGATGATTCCAAGATCTGTAACATAGGTTGTCTTTCATTTCAGTTTTGGAAAATTGTATATTATCTTTTTTTCTGATCAGTATGAATGAAAGTCAATTTTATTGATCTCTTCAAAGCACTGTTTTGGTTTCCTTTCTTTATTGTTTGCCTTGATTTGTATTTTACTGATTTCTGCTTTTTAAAATTATTATTTTTTATTTCCTTTTCCCTCTTTGGGTTAACTTACTATTTTTTTCATTTTTTTTAATTTTTCATTTTTAATGTTTATTTATTTTTGAGAGAGATAGACAGAGTGTAAGCTGGGGAGGGGCAGAGAGAGAGGGAGGCACAGAATCCAAAGCAGGCTCCAGGCTCTGAGCTGTCAGCACAGTGACATGGGGCTTGAACTCACAAACTGAGAGATCATGACCTGAGCCGAAGTCAGATGCTTAACCCACTGAGCCACCCAGGTGCCCCCCCCTTTTATTTTTTTATTTTTTTGTTTGTTTCTTTTCTTCATTACTTAAAGTGCAAGCATTTGTCACTGTTAAAAACCTTATTGCTTTATTTGGCTCCCAGCTGCAGTTCTTTGCACAGGCAAAGTCCAGAGTCTTGGCTTCATGCCACAACATCAAATAAGCCAGTGTGCAAGGCTCAGCAGCTACAGAAGGTCAATTCACCTCTCTAAGGTTCTTCTCTCTCTGGAATTGGGTCTTTTACCTCTCGTGTATGTTCTTTCAGCAGCTACTTGCTACTTTAAAACAGATCACTTAGGTATTTTATTCAGTATTCCAGTTGTTGAATGTGTGTGCTATTTGGCTTCTAGTTACTCCCTCTTTCCTGGAACTGGACCTTATTTAAATATATTATTTTTGAGTGTTCAGTAATTTGCTCATCTTCTAGGAGTGCGTATTGGTTCACAAAAGCAAGTCATGCTAAACTCACCTAATTTTCTTTTAAAGTTGGTTTTCCTAGTTGATTAGGAGAATGACATAGGCAGAAAATTTCAGGAAGACAGTTTTTTAACTTGTCATGCCACGCGAGTGGACAGGAGGAAAAATGTGAGATGGATGGTAATATAGTTAGGGGGATTTGTGGCTGATTAAACAACTTCTAACAGAGTATTGACAGATTTGTGCCAGCTGAAAGGGAAAGTTTTAGTTTATTATTTTTAGTAATTATTTTAATGAAGACAAGGCACGGTTTAAATTTTTTTCATGAAGCAATTAAAAAAAATTGTTTTGACAGAAGACACGTTAAAAAAAAAGATCTTGATGAGTTAAAAAAATTTTTTTTATGGGGGTGTGTCATTCAGAACCACCTGGAGATTGTTAAAAATATACAAATGCTTGGATTCCAGTCTGTACACTCTGCATCAGAATCTTTGGGGTAGGAAGGGCTGAAAAATGTATTTTCGAAACAGGATTCTAAAGATTGTGATGGAAACTTCCAGTTAAGAGTGATGAGTTGTAATTAGTGGTGTGCTGGAGCTGCCTCATGTGGCCTTATGATAAATGTCTGCATCTTTTCCCAGTCCCTTGTTTGGTGTTAGTTAGTAGCTTGAAATTGACCGTGATGGGTGTATTTATATTATAGATATTGGTAAAAGCTACAAAATCAGCCTGCCACATTAGAGAACATTTATCAGCACACCACTGTTAGATATATTAGGATGGGATAAATGATAACTTTAAAAAACCTGTAGAATGGGAGAATGATAACATGATTATAGTTAATATAAAAAATATCTAGGGATTTACCTGTTTCTTTGGTCTGAGCCAGTAGTAAGATACAGCTTTCAAAAAAGGTTAATGCTCTGTATTAAGTTGTATAGAACAAGAAAGGTGATAATACTGTGTGAAGCACTAATCAGATCATCTTTTTCTGGAGTAATGTGAATGGTTATAGGTACCATGTTCTTAAAAGGATATTGAATTTTTCTTCATAGCTCTGATAATGAAGAAGAATAAGAATTTTATATGACTACATAAGGTAAAAATTTGGTAGATAGGTATGGAGCAGCAAATTTTGCTTGTTAGAACTTTCAAATAATCAAAATTGCCCTAAAATCTGTTTCACAAATTCAAACAAATAAATTTGAGATCTAATTGGCTTCATTAAATGATTTATGAATTGGGCGGTACTCCATCTACTCCATATAGCAAGTAGAGAGTCATTCTAAGGAGTTGTATAAAATGGAAGATTTTTAAAGATGGAGGGTGGGGGGTGAAGAAAGTGATTAGCAAAAGAAAATAATTGTTTCAGGGGAGACTAGGGTAAAAGCAGTATCTTATTCAGATTACCTCATTTTTCTTTGGGGGACAGAGAGTATCCAGGTAACATTGATGAGGATCCATTGGCACTGATGGAAAGAATAATTTCCTGACTGACCTTTTAAGTCCTCTTATCTAGGGAGGTTGAAACTGCAATTAGATGGAGTATTAAGCCCTGGTTTGGGAACTTCTAAGTGACAACACCTTGGGCTTGTGGTTTTCCCATCCCTCCCTCCCTCCCTCCCTTCCTTCCTTCCTTCCTTCCTTCCTTCCTTCCTTCCTTCCTTCCTTCCTTCCTTCCTTCCTTCCATCCTTCCTTCTGAGAGAGAGAGTGTGTGCATGTACAAGTGGGAGAAGCGGAGAGAGAAAGGGAGAGAGAATCCCAAGCAGACTTTGCACTATCATTGGGGAGCCAGATGCAGGGCTCAATCCCAGGAACCCTGAGATCATGACCCGAGCCAAAATCAAGAGTTGGATGCTTAACCAACTGAGCCACCCAGGGCCCCCCTGGTTTTCTTTGTTTAACAAGTTAAATTGATTGAGATATAGTAAATACTGGAATTGGTTGTCAGATGGTTACTACACAAGGATATTGGAGGGAAATTTTGTATTTGATAGGAAGCTGGACTAGATCAGTGATTCCTAACCCTGGTTGTACATTAGAATCATCTGGGGGAACATTCAAAACAAAAACAAAAGCATTTCAATGTACAGGATGAATCCTAAACTGACTAAATCAGAATCTTGGAACTTGGGCATCTGTATATTTTAAAGCCCTTTGGCTTACTATACTGTACAGCTAAGTGTGAGAATCACTGGATTATATAAACTATAATATATTTTCCAAATTAATTTTATAAACATAATCCTGATCATTGGATGGTAACACTTTGTTTTCCTGGAACAGATTTTGAATAATCTGCATTTGTAAAATACTTAGAAAACCTGGCATATATAGCTACCAAGGAAATGCATAGACATTGCTTTTTTGAATCTAAGAACAGAGGTTCTAATTCTGGAAACCCAAATTAAACATTTGTATGATAATTTCATAATAATTAGCAGTATAGTAATTGATTTAAAGTCCCAATATGTTTAAATCAAAATGCATTTAAAAATTTTTAAACAATAAAAAAATTACAAATATATTTATAGTTTTATTTTTTGTGGTTAAAATGTGATGATGATATTGGCAAAGTGTTAATAATTGTTGAAGCTGAACATTGGACATATTGGGGCTTATTCTTCTGTCTACTTTCTGTTTCGTTAATTTTGAAATTTCAATAAATTGTTTAAAAAAAAACCCAGCTTATGTTAGTCTTTTAACACATTGAAAAGCAATGTGTTGCTGGTGTGTCCTGAAAACATAATGAATTAGAATGTAATATTTTCCTCTTTTGAAATTGGTTCTTTATTTTAGTGGCTTTAGTCTTTTTAGGAAAAAAGAAATTATTGGTAAATTATATTGGATGCTTGGAGCAGAGACCCTTGGAAGCTCACGAAACTCTACAAAATTCTGTCAATGAGGATATTAGTATCTGAAGTAAGAGTGTAGATCATATTTTCTAATACTGTGCAGAGTGAGACATTTTCCCCTATGGCCAGAAAGACCCCTGGTGTTCAGAGCTGTGCCATTAATACTAATATATCATTAATAATCATTGTGCTGGGGCGCCTGGGTGGCTCAGTCGGTTGAGCGACCGACTTCGGCTCAGGTCATGATCTCACGGTTTGTGAGTTTGTGCCCCCCCCCCCCCCCCCCCCGTCAGGCTCTGTGCTGACAGCTCAGAGCCTGGAGCCTGCTTCAGATTCTGTGTCTCCCTCTCTCTCTGCCCCTGCCCCACTCATGCTCTCTCTCTGTCTCAGAAATAAATAAACATTAAAAAAAATTTTTTTTTAAATCATTGTGCTAATTCCTGGTTCTTCTTCATGTATTTTTCAACTGTAGGGATCATGCCTTTAAGTAATGAGTTGATGATACAATCTTTGTTCCCCTGGGTAGAGGTGGTGTGAGGGGAAGCTTCCTTCCCTTCTGTCTTCCCTGAGTTCCTTTCTTTCTTCCTTCCTGCTCTCCTTTCTCCTTTTCTCTTGTGTGCCCACTGCCTGTCTGTCTCTCTTAGTCTTTTCTCCTTTCACTTGTGCCTTCCTGGTCCTGATAGCCATGTCCTTCTTGCCTTTTTCTCACCAACAGTTTCTCCTGTGTCTCTGATTCACTCTTTCCCCTTTTATCTCTCCCTGCCTTTCTTCTTCTTCTTATTTTAGGGAGAGAGCATATGTGTGTGTATGCATGAGTCGAGTGGGGAGGGGCAGAGAGAGAGAATCTTAAGCAGGCTTCATGCTTAGTGTAGAGCCCTACATGGGGCTTGATCCCATGACTCTGGAATCATGATCTGAGCTGAAATCAAGAGTTGGCCATTCAACTGACTGAGCCACCCAGGCGCTCTCCCTGTCTTTCTAATGGTGTCTCACCCTTGTCTGACCCTCTCTCCTTGTATTTGTTCATCTGTTTCTGTGTGTCTCTCTCTCCCTACTTCACTGTGTCTCTGTTCCTGACCACCAGTCAACCTGTTTCTCCCCCTTTGCCTTTTGTTTTTTTTTTCTCTCTCCCTGTCTGTCCATTTGTCTCCTTCATTTTGTCTCTCCTTCTTTGTCTTTCTGTCTCTCCTTGACCATCTGTCTCTGTTTCTTCCTGTCTTTGTCTTTTTCTTGTTCTCTAGGTAATATTCTGTTAAACACTCTCTTTGCCACTCACTCTTCCTCTCTCATATCTTCTGTCTGTACCCTACTCCCTTTTCTCTCCCTTCTAATTGTCTGTTGTGTGTTCAGTCTCTGTTAGTAACCTTTTACTCATTCTTTCACAGAGTTATTGCTGATATCTACTGTACTTGAGATGTCCAAACTGTGCACAAGAGATGTTCGGGAGTGCCATAGGAAACTAACAGGATTTACATTACATTTTTGAGGGAAATGTATCTGTTAGAAAGTGCTTAAACCACCAGTTATAGTTACTTCACAATTTTACTACATTCCTTTTGATGTTATATATTTGTGAAGGTGGATTTTCAGTGGTTTTGATGTAACATACAAGTACTGTATGAGAATCACTGAAATCAGGAATTGCCCATGGTGGTGTCCAGTGTGATTTC
>NW_024412426.1:7731287-7733774 GCF_014898765.1 Herpailurus yagouaroundi
AATTGCCCATGGTGGTGTCCAGTGTGATTTCAGTGATTTTAGAATTTACATGGTGCTCAAGAGGACCTAAATACTTAAGTTATTTGGATCTAACTATTTAATAAATGGAAGTATTAGGTATTTCTTCTGGCCTGGAGTCACCATGAAAAAACTACTGGGACAAATTGTGGTGTGATTCAGGTAGATTCTGAAACTGTGTCCCCAAGTGGATACAAACTGAGGTATATTATGTGACCCATGGTAATGTTAGGGGTGAGATGGAGTCTGTATTGTGTGAATGAAGGTCTTGGTCTTTGGATTCTCCACCACAACATTTTTGTGGGGATCTGTGCTCAAATAAAGATAAACCAGAAGGAAAGTAGCAAGCACAAAGCAGTTTATTACCGCCAAAGTACACTCTTAAGGTGGTAGAGCAGGCAGGTTTCTCAAGGTCAAAGTGGCCCCTAGGTTGTTTTCGAATTGGATATTATTGGGTCTCTCTGGTCTAGGAGGAGCTGTGGAGTACAGTAGGGTGGTCTCTAATGGAGGCTGCTTCCAATCGTTTGGGCAGCTTCTCCCACAGGTTGGGAGGGGGAAATTTTGAGTACAAAGTTTGTACTGGAACTATCATGGCAGCCTTTCTCAATGTGGGAGTCTGGGGGTGTGGGGTGGGCTGTATCCCATAAAGCAAATGCACTGTAATGACTCTAGTGGTTACCCTGTGGCAAAGGTAGGAGAGGAGAGTGTATGTTCTATACCTGTGGCTCTTGATCTGTCAGACCCAAAGTCTTAGAAGCCATAAGGTCAGGATGTTGAACTCCTGGGCTTATATCGTGTAGCTTTTTATATCATAGCCCTTGCCTGTAGCTCATGTCTCTATCATTCCCCTTCAAGGAGTTGGGACTCTGCCTCGGGGCATTCCTTCCACTGCTCTTGTCTAGCTTCTACCTAACAGTTATAATGGGAACTTGGTAAAAGCATAAATTCCTTGTGTGAGGAACACTTCAAGTTAGAGGTGAGTATAATTTCTGAATATAGTTCCTGAGTAGGAAAAATTCATTTCTTCTGTATGTCTTTCCTTTACTACTCACTTAGAACACTTCATTTCTTTTCTTTTTTTTTTTTTTTTATGTTTATTATTTGAGAGAGAGAGACAGAGAGCAAGCAGGGGAGGGGCAGAGAGAGAGGGAGACACAGAATCAGAAGCAGGCTCCAGGCTCTGAGCTGTCAGCACAGAGCCTGATGTGGGGCTTGAACCCACAGACTGCGAGATCATGACCTGAGCTGAAGTCGGCCGCCCAACTGACTAAGCCACCAAGGCGCCCGAGAACACTTCATTTCTTCAACGTTTATTTATTTTTGGGACAGAGAGAGACAGAGCATGAACGGGGGAGGGGCAGAGAGAGAGGGAGACACAGAATCGGAAACAGGCTCCAGGCTCTGAGCCATCAGCCCAGAGCCTGACGCGGGGCTCGAACTCACGGACTGCGAGATCGTGACCTGGCTGAAGTCGGACGCTTAACCGACTGCGCCACCCAGGCGCCCCAGAGAACACTTCATTTCTGACTCTTCTTCTGGTTACCAAATGTGTAAGTTTTCTTCCTTCACCAAGCAATTCTCTGTGACACCATCTGGGTGTCCCATAATTTCATTCAATTTTGACACTACTACCTGGAGTTAGTGTTAGATCCCACAAGTTAAGCGCTTAGGCCCCACTTCAGATGCCAGTCACAAGTCCCAGGTTGTCACCTGCACTTCTGACTGACTGGCTATAAATCAAGTTTCCCATGACCTGTTTCTTGGGTTCAGTAATTTACTAGAATGGCTTACAGAACTGAAGGAAATGCTCACTTAATGTTTATTGGTTTATTATAAAAGAATATGATAAAGGATATAGATCGCCATCCAGATGAAAGATACACACAGGACAAAGTATGTGGGAAGGGCTATAGAGCTTCCATGCCCTCTCCAGGCACATTACTCTCCCAGCAACCTGGAAGCTCCCTGAACCTTGTACCTTGGGATTTTTATGGAAGCCTCATTACATAGGTGTGATCAGTCATTAACTCAGTTTCTGACCCCTCTCTTCTTCCTGGAGGATCAGGGATACAGCCGAAAATTCCAAGCTTCTAGTCATGGCTTGGTCTTTCTGGTGACCAGCCCCCTTCTAGGAGCCCACTAAACATTTTCTCACTAGAACAAAAGATGCTCCTATCACCCAGGAGACTCCATGGGATTTAGGAGCTCTGTATCAGGAACCAGGGTCAAAGACCAAACAATTGAACAAAAGATCTTCCTAGCGTTTTTATTACTTAGGAGATTACAAGGGTTTTAGGAACTCAGAATTTGGTGCTAGGAATTGGGGACAGGGACTGAAATATGTATTTTTTCTATTATTTCACAGTTCCCTAAATGTATCCTTTAAAATTTTTTCTATTGACTTAGAACTTTATTATTTTACTTTTATTTTATTTTATTTTATTTTATTTTATTTTATTTTATTTTATT